>NW_010291831.1:0-16815 GCF_000700745.2 Antrostomus carolinensis | reverse complement strand
GCCACTCTGTGCCCAGCCTGTAGCGCTGCATTGGTATATTTCCCAAAGCAAAGGAGCTAATTAATTTCTTTCTGTTCCAGTGACATTTAAAATTTTCATCCTTAATTACGTATTTGTGGAAAAGTATAGTTACTTTCTCTGGCTTTTTGTTTCTTTTCTCAGTATAATACAGAAATGGAAAAAGAAAGGTGAACTAGATGAGAGAAACACAGAGACAATAAGAAATATTCCTGGTACATGGAATTAACAAGAGTCACAAAGCTCAGAAAACATACTTTTAGGAAAAAAAAGCTCCAGATATGCTAGGGTTGAACATTTATTGGAAGTGAAACTTGAAAGATCCCAAAGATCTCTCTTCAGAAGTGAACTTTTTTAGCACAACAGTAAAAAAATTATTACATTTAGAAAGATCAGGGGGCCCTCCATTGATTTGCCTGAGACTGAGTTGATAAAACAGTGCAGAAATGCACTTTTAGGGAGGACATGATGTTTTTGCTGTTGTCACTTATAACACCCAATTGTATTTTTGACTGTGAAGGATAATATGTCATTGTGACTTTTTTGTGATCATTTTAAAGTGACCATCAAAACATAAGTTTTGGTAACTGATAGGAAAGGTAAGCAGAAGATATGATCAGAAGATGCCTAAATGAAACTACACAGAGTCTCTATTTCTATTGTCTGAATCTCTTTCCGTATTTGTTATTGGCAAATATTTTACAACAATATGTTTCGCAGTTAAAAAACAATCAGTCAAACAAAGGCCTTGAGGGTTTATTTAAATAGAAATATGCGATGTAGGTTTAGTAGAGTAGAAATCCAAGGTCTGTGTAATTTAGAACCTTGTGTAATTTTCCAGTTGTTAAAACACATGTGGTTCTCCCCTGCAACAGTGACCTTGGTTAGATTTTGATATGGCAATACCTGTAGGCATAAAACATAATAAACGCTATACCCTATCATTTCTTTAAAATAAAATATTCACAATCTACACTGGCTTCCATAATGAATTAATTTTTCCAGCACCCATTCCTTTAATAATTCATCAATTCTATTTGCCATATGATCCAATACCTTACTATTAACATTAGAAAGTAAATTACAAAGTAAATTACAGAGTAGGAAGTTGGATTTTTTTAGACCTTTGAGGAGTCCACTTGTGAGTGCCAAATTGTTCTCTGCTTTATGCTCTTTGCTGATACATATTGAAGGGATTAGGAATTCTGTCTGTCATGTGTTCTTCTTTTCCTAAATGTTTTTTGTATTATTAACTAGAAACAAGTTACAGGATTAACTGATTTTTGAGCCAGTAACCCTCTGCACTTGAAAAGTGTGATAGCTCCCTCTTCACCAAATTAATAGAGGAGCTGGGTTTCAAAACCTAATAAGATGTACCGCTATCATTGCAGCAAAGGTGCAAGCACTAGAAGTCTTCAGAAAAGGTACACTGAAGTAGCATTGTCCAGCCATAAAAGTCCACACTGTAAATCATACTTCCTGAGACCAAGCTCCAGAAATTACTATAGAAAGTCAATCTACCAAACTTTGTTGTTCCACAGGTTTGAGCAAAAGCAAGCAAGGAGACATACAGTTTTTCTACTCCAGGGTGTACCAAGGTTACAGCAGAGACTGCTTCTTATTATTTCATCCATAGTTCTTTTCTTACAAGCATTCTAAGGTTTTACATCACCTTGGTAACTGTAGGTCTTGGAGCAGGTATTTTAAATTCTGCAAAGACAATGGAAGTATGCCCTTCCACTATGAAACTCCCTCCGAGTTGAACAAGTCCAGGATTCCACCCAAGAAGATGCTTTCACAACACTGAATGAAATCCAGATTTCTACTTCAAGGTTTTTTGACAGATTTCAGTGCTAGATATTTGTTGGAGCCTGGTACATGTTATGATTTTTTTTCCCCTGAGAATTTACAGTTGTCATATCACTCAAAGGATGGAGAGATAACCAGTTAATACATATATATGTATAAAGATATATATAAACAACTACATTTTACTTCCCCATTTTGTAAAATGCATTATCTAGTACTCTCAATGCTATGAGGGTTTTTGAGGTTGTTTTTTTTTTAAAATTTGGATTTAATTAGATGGTTTACGGCACAGGAGTTTTCACGTGCTTATTCTTACTGGCAGTAGTGTGTGAAGTAGCTACTTTGTGTGACTTTTCTGATATGTACAACTTGAGACTTTCGTAGTTTTTAAAAAGAGAAAATTAGTAAAGAGCAGCTATTTTTCAGATGTTTTCTGCCACCTTTCTTCTCTTCAGCATAACTTGTGGCATAGAACTAAATAGCGGCGTCTGAGACCTCTTTTTAAAAACATCTTGCTAAAATTAGACATATTTGGAGGGTGCAAATGAGAACAGGATGAAAGTTGCTATTCAGCAGAAGGAGTCATAAAAAATGCATCAGAGTATTGTTCGGAGGGAGTACACTGATGTCTCTTCCAGGCTGTATTTGAAAAAAAAAAACAAACCCAAAACCAAAACCCCATATGTTAAGTAGTGCTAAGAATGGAAAATATGTTTCTGTTACTGTTGCTGGATGATACCTTGTATAAGGCAGCTGCAAGTCTTAGCCTCTCTGAACAATCCCACACCTTCCTTCACCTTAAAATACCCTTTTCCCTTTCAATTAAATTATTTCTTGATTAAGAATCAAATTCTGCAATACACTGAACTCCCTAGACTCAAGGGGCTTTAAATGGGAGAATTAAAGTGCATCAGCACTTTTTGGGGGGCGTGCAGCACCTTGCAAAATGGAAACCTGAATAAAAGGCACTTTTTCTTCTCTTTGGATAGAAGAGAAATTTGCAGTTAGTCCATCTATTCAATGAATGACAGTTTCCGAGTTGGTAGCTTTAGTATTATGATACATACAGAATTTGACATCTTTTTACTAGCAGATTTTACCTAATACCTCTTACAGCAAGTGCTCAGTGAGTTACCAAAACCCATTCTTTAGTGTTTGCATGTTAGGAGTCAAAACAGCAGTGAACTTCTTTTTGGAGAAGAGAACTTGGATCCTTATGACATGGGGATGGAGGACTCAGCAGTCAAAACTCTTTTGCTTCTGTTGTTACTGCAATGCTCTCTCCTTTCCAAAAAGCAAAGAAAAAATAACTAACTTGCAGCAAGTCATTCCATGCCACACTTCACACAACCACACTTGAAACCCAGGGCTTAAGGGGCTGAGTTGGAAAGCTCCACAAGTACTCAAGGCAGGCTGGAGGGATCCATTCAGTGCATGTAAATAACACTGCTGCTCGGACTGATGCTCGGGAGGAGCCAAGAGAAGACTACTTAGTTATAAGCCTGTAGTTCTACAGTGTGAATGTCTTGTGTACTGTGCCCTATAGCTTAAGAGAGGAGTAACATCCATCCAGCTCTCGTGACATTGCTAAATCACACTCCTATGAAAGTATTCTGGTAACAAGCCAGGCAAGACTCGGCATCAAATTCAGTGGGAAGTTACTCCTGCAAGCTGGAGTGACAGTGACAGTCTGAGCCACTTTTGGATGACCTTCACCACTTTCAGATTTCTCTGAGAGAAGCTGGCTCCCACATTGCACTGCCAGATCCACCCCCACCCTCATAAGTCCCTGTGGACAAGAAGACTGACACAGCTTGTGGACGCTAACTATTAATGTGCAGTAACACTTCTGGCTTCTATACTGGGCATGGGAAAGTCCTCACTGAATAGACTGATGTGTTGGAAGTGTGCCTAGCAATACAGAAAGTCTTAAATTTTTGTTAGCTTTTTTATTCTACTCTATTTTTTAGCATTCTTGATTTTTTGGCAAATTTCTGTGTGCTCTGATGGTAGATTTTTCCTACAAAATTGTAGAGTTATAAAAAGTGTAATGGGCAGGAACTGTACCTGATCTGATTTTCAAAGGCAGTGAGTTTTCCTCACTAACATCTCGAAGCAGTGAATGTGGTAATGGGCCTTGGGAGTGTGTGTGTGAGAGAGAGAGACACACACACACATACAAAAGGGCAGAGCTCTGAAAGATCATTTGTTTCCCAGAAGTTTTGGCCACTGCATAGGGGAAGTGAGAGCCTCACCTGAACAACAAGCTGCAATGTGAGCACAGCTTCTACTAGAGACCAGAGAATTTGCACACAAGAGGTGCTAGGAATTCTTTCAAAGCAGAAAAAGTCACACTCTGTATCCACAGAGCAGGAACTTCTTACAGAAATCCAGTGATAGTTCATCAGCTACTATGAACTTAAAGGCTTACTGCAAATTTACACCCAGAAAGTTGGCTGCTATCCAGGTGTCACAAGAGAAAAATGCACTGATCTAGTGATATGGGTAAACAGCTGACACTTGGAAAGGAAATTTTGCCAAATTATTGGATGAAAATATTTTTGGTGCTGGCATAATGTTTCCTTTTCACTGACAGAGAATGGTCAAATTCAAATTTATGTATTTCACTGGTAGAAGTTATAGACATTTTGGTATGGGATAGGTTGTTGACTACCACTAAGAGCAAGTGTTTGAAATTTACCTGTTCAGTAGATTCCTGAACCTGGGAGAGTTCAAAATCTAGCTTCACATTATTTGGCAGGAAGTTGCTAAAGGAAACAGTGCCACAAAAACATCTCCTCTACCATTGAACCTCCTGAAATCCTATCACTGTGGAATGACAGCAGGAATACAGAAACATCGTGCTGGATGGCCAAGGTTATAAATGTACAATCTGAAGCAGAATTATTCTTTGTGCTTTGAGAGGATCATGAAGAAATCCCACTTTATGGCTTTTTAATACATGGTTATCAGTCTTAGTCTTCTGCAAAATAGCACTTTTGTGGCAATTTCTATGAGTTTAAATAAACTTCTAGAGCATATTAGCGTCTTTCTTAAACACTACTCATCATGCAACTCTGAGGGCATTTGGCTGGGTACTCATCATGTTTCTGTATCTGAGTCCCACTGACATTTTCTGTCATATTTTCATTTTTTTCATCTGTTCCTTACTCTCCCCACCCTGTCACACATTTCCTGAGTGTAGGCTGTTTCCTATAATCCATTTCTGAGAGTACTAGTCCACATAGGATGAGTGACTTTTCAGATTCTCCAGTACCTGAGGTACACCTTTTCCCAGAGCTACAATCCCATAGGATTCAGGGTTTACAGTTCAATTATTTAGTGGTACTTAAAGTAGATAAACTCAACCTAAGGATTCTGAAACTAATCAGTCCTTACATCAGGTAGCATGGGAGATGTGTAGATATGGATCACATCACTGTCTATATTTTCTGCCTCTCCTTCCTCATCACGACTGAGCAACCTTTCGACTTCAGTAACAAATCTTGGAGCAATCCAAAATCTTTCTTCCTGAACATAGTAGTTACTTTTCTAAACCAGATTATATACTTTCTCTTTCTCTCTCTCTCTCTCTCTCTCTCCTGCAGCTAGTTTACCTTTCACTTGAATGTTGCTAGAGTTAAAACTTAATGGCTCCACTATGAAATCCTGTTGTGGTTTTTTTTCACTTACTTTGAAATCCTGTTTCTTTTTTTTCACTTTGTTTTTCACTTTCACTCAGGCTTTCTACTAACTTTCTGAAGTTCTGTCATGCTGAAGGTTCAGTATTAACCATTTGAACGCTTCTTCCATTCTCTTAGCACAGACTCACAATTTCTCCCTTTAAGGAATTTTGTCTGAATCTAGGGTTCAATTATTCTCTTGTCTTAAGGTCATTCTGCTGGAATAAAAGACAAATATTTACTCACTCTCCATTTTTCATACTTCCATGAGGCAACAGTTTATAATATATGAGAAATTTTCTGCGAATCTGAGGTTGTATGCTAAATTATTAAATCAACTTCTTGAAACTGTACAGATACACACACAAAAAAAGCCAACAGAATCCTGGTTTGAATTCCATGTAAAAATATACAAAGTATTAGTGCCTTCTACTAGGCCCTGGTGACCTCCTGTATGAAACGGTCTAGTTTTGTTCATCTGTGTTCAAGAAATAGGAACTAACCTTGAATAGATGTAAGAAAAGGCTACTAGCTTGATCAGGGATATGAAGAACTTACCACTCAAGACAAGAGTGAAAGCTCTTTGCTTATTGAGCCTGACAAAATGAAAATGGAGAGAGAATATGATTATTTCTTGCAAACATAACTGAAGAGGAAAGGGAGGGGAAAGGCTATTCAAACTAGAGGTTAGTATTAGCAGAAAAAAAAAAAAAAAAGGAAAAAGAGTATAAATTGTCTGTGGATTCATCTGAGCATGATGAGCATGAAACAGGAATGTCTTCAAACATCAGAGCAGTGAGGTTCTGAAATACCCTTCCAGAGTGATAAGTCAGACCTTTTGTGTTCCAGTGACCAAAAAGCTGCTTGTATGAATCTGGTTGTGGGGAGCTGTTGTGTTGCATCATGTCATCTGAAGTATCTGTCTTGAACAGAGTGTCTCAGTTTTGTGAAAGCTGCATAAATTCAGGATTTCTTAGGAAAATGAGTTACAGGGAGAGAGTTATACCTTTTCCAGCCTGTACATCTACTTTAACTAGGGGTACTGCAATAGCTGCATGACTAGAAACTGCCTTTAGCTTTAGCTCTAGAAATCTGATATTTTTAAGCAAACTGGATACCACAAAGTTTGGGACTGGAAGGCCTTCAATACCAGGATTAATAGGTCATGCTTTATATTAGTTCTGACAGTGAGCAGTGATGAATCAAATTACACTGCAAAGAATTGCCTTTAGACTAGTACAGCCAGTGTCCAACAGTCACTTGCAAGGGTGCTAAGTTCTATGTCTTAAATAGCATTTAGAGCCAAGCTGCTAATCCCAAAGTTATAGTGTTGTTATAACTAGTTTAGTTCTGTTCTGTGTTGGATGTCTTGCTTCTTTGGGTAGTACTAACACAGTCCCTTTTTCTTGCACTCTTTCATTGGGAAATAAATCCAATCCACATGTGCTCATTTTTATAAAAAGCATACATAAAAAATAAAACTACGAATTGTCTCTAAATCCTTGTGCTTAGGCCTAATGTTTCCCAGGCAATGTTACAAGGATAGACAGTGCTCTCCAAAACTGCTTTAGTAATTAAAAATATATTCACCCTTTCAGAAAGACAAAGGACTGAAGGGGATCTTCTGGATCATCATGTTTAGTCCCCAGCTATTGTGAACTACTCCATTATATGATCTTCTTCATAACTTCAGCAAACTCCATTTTAAGATCAGTTACTTTATTTCCCCCTTCCACATGACTCCTACAAAGAATTAGATACTGACTCATATGTCCCAGCCAAAATGTATTCATGGGCTTCTTGTGCCAACATCTTCCTTTGCCAATCTAAACAGTTCCTCTCTCTCCCCGAAACTTACCCTTTGAAATGTATGCTGCAATCATATCTCCCATCAGCCTTCAATTTGCCAGGATAAAAAACTCTCTTTTGGGAGTATTTACACTGCAGATTGCAGTACAGTATATGTACGTCACAAGGCAGCATTTGATGAGGGCAATCTTCCTGTGACAGCTGGCAGCTCTCTGCAGTCTGTTTGACTAGATTTCTCTTTGCAGTTGCCATATATTTAGTATGCTTACTATATTGTGACTTGTACATCAGGATTTTAACAAATGTGAAGATCAGCCAAAGAATAAGAAATTATAATGCAAACTTAGATATACACAAATGCATAATGCAAATATACATATATTTTTGTGTTTCTGTGCAAGTATATTCCACTAACAAATCAAGGGGGCTAACGCAGTGATTTGATTACTACATGCAAGAAGATTCATATAAAATATTGCAACTAATTTTTGTACTGAACCAAGCAAACTTAATTTGGAAGATTAGAAAATCTGTGTTGAGAAAGTTAAAATCTCAATTTTTGTGACTGCAATGCTGAGGAGGCTTTTCCATATTCACATTTATAGCCAAAATTCAATGCTTTCTCCTTTATAGAGTGTTTATTCCTCCAGCCTACGTGGCTACAGTTGTGAATAAGCTCTGCAGAACACATTCTTACCCCTGAGTTCTACAGAGGTCCTTACAAATGTGAAGACACATCATTAAAGAATGTGCATCTGTTTGTACTGCTGTAGATGGGAAATGTTCCAAATTCAGCCTTTTCCTCTGCTATTTGAATCACACGTTACCTTTAATATTAGTACAACAGAAGTGACAAAACAAATCTTGTAACATTACCAGAATCACTCCCTCCACCTTTTCAGTGCTTGCAACTCTGAACTCAAATGAGCTTCTTCCACTCCCAATCACAGTCTGCATCCAGCAAAACATTTTACTCAAATAAGCTTATTTGGTTAAAACAAGCACTGCAAGTTCTCCCTAGAGTCTCAGGTCTTGTGTTTGTTTCAGAGGCCAGTAGAAACTTAAGAGTTCACCAGAGTTACCAGATTTAAGCCTGGCAGAACATATAGCTCCTCCAGTTTCTCAGTGGTCTCTCATATTGACTAATGAATTTAATAAGTATTGATTAAAGACGGATTTCCCTCAACATAAATAATGATATTAGTTCCTCTCATTGGGAAGGACAATATTTACACATGTGACTAGTTAAAGAGGATAAGGGACAAGTATTGATGCCATGAGAAAAATAAAGTCTTACATCACTTGTTGCTCAGTTAAGCTCACCACATTTTACGTATCAACGAAAAGAATAATAGTGTATGAATCATAATTGTTATTCAAGAAAATGAAAAGCAGTTTGAAGAAAGGTAGTGCATATGAATCCATGATATGAATAACACCCTAGATTTACTACCAGCTTTCCTCTGATGGGTTTAAAGAACTTTGCAGAGTACATTTTCAACAATCATGTCATCTCTTACTGATTAATAGTAACCGCAGGAGTGGAACAATTCAACCATTTCATTGCTGATGCTATTACATCATTCAGAAGAAGATGTGAACAAAAAGGTCAAAAGCAAAATCCAGTGTCAGTTGTAGGAACTTATCTAGGTGATATTTTTTGTTTGAAGAAATACTTCAAAAGAGCAAGTGTTATAAAATATGAAAAGAAACTATGTGCAATATCCAAAACTTGTTGCATTCTTTCTTACCACTTAAAAATTTAGCTTTGTCTCATCAAAAAGTAGCTGCAAACTTATTCTTTTCATCAGCTTCATAGTACCTCTGTGTATAATCATAGAATGGTTTGGGTTGGAAGGGACCTTAAAGATCATCTAGTTCCAACCCCCCTGCCATCAGCAGGGACAATAATGTATAAAGTATACACGTGTTGGGTTGGGGGGAAGGATTTTTGGTAGCGAGGAAAGGGGCTACAATGATAGCCCTTGTAAGAAGCTCCGCAAAGCTTCCTTGGCTCCAAAGTGTACCCACCTCCAGCCCAGGCTAAGCCAGTTAGCAATAGAGAAAAGCCTCTTCAAATCAATATTTCTGAGGGAAGAACTGGTTTTCAAAAGAAGAAGTAGGAGAGAACCTGGAGGAGAGGCCATTGACCTCAACAAAAGATGATCATCGGCCTAAATGAAGAGAGCATCGGTGCCATGAAGGAGAAGGAGGGGGAAGACAGAGAACCTCAGACACCAGGATTGCAGAAGAGTAGTGGGAGTAAATGAGGTCCCCTGCAGCCATGGGGACTCCATGCTGGAGAAGAGAGCTGTACCCAAGGGCAGTTGTGACTGAATTTAGAGACCCGAGACACTCAATGCCAGAGTGGGGGCTGGGCCGGGGGAGGTGGACATACACAGACAGACCCCAGAGTCAAGGGAGGAGGTGAGCTGGACCGGAGACCTGTCTGCAGCCTGTGGACATTCACATGCCAGAGCTGGGAGCTGTGGCCGAAGAGGTCTGTGACTCCATGGAAAGCCAGTGTTAGAACACTTTGTTCCTGGACTCTTGTAGACCACAGGAGGGACTTCATGCCAGAAAGAGTGGCATAAATGAAGTGACTACAACCCCCATTCCTTGCCCACTCTGCCACTGGCTGGGAGAAGGTAGAGAAATCAGGAGCAAACTAATTTGAGGCCGGGAAGAAGGGAGCAGTGGAGGAAGGTGTTTTAAGATGTGGTTGTTATGTCTCACTATCCTACTCTGATGATTGGAAAGGAATTAAATTGATTTTTTTTCCCCAAGTTGAGCCTGTTTTGCCCATGATCATATCTGATGAGTGAGCTACCCCTGTCCTCATTTCAGTCCATAGTCCCTTTTGTTGTATTCCTCTTCCCATCTCACCAGGTGGCAGAGAGTGAGTGCAGGGCCACATGGTCTTTCCTGTGGGTGAAACCACCACAACATGCAAACACAGATGAGCAAATACATACACAATGTACCTAGTCACACAATCTGTGGCATCTTTCTAGTCAATTACAAGCCCCATCTGTAAACATTATTTTCCTCAGGGAATATTTCAGTAATTAGTGAATACTGTTGTGCGGAGATGGACCACAGTGTGCTGACATTATGGTTTCCCCAGTGGTATAACTGGGACTGAATGATTCAGACAACTTCCTTCCCACCACGCCAGGCAGAGCTGAACTTAAAAATGTGTCAGTATATATTTATGCTCCTTCTTTTCCAAGGGCAGAAGGGCTGTTTAAGTCTTCCACATCTGGCTGCTCTCTCCCACCCTTTTCCTGTGGGAAGTTCTTCTCTCACATCTTTGGCCACAGAGAAAGGGAAGAATAGCTGTGTGGGGGACTACACAGCAACTCAAAGGTCAGTAGAATCATCCTGGGAAAGCTGATTAAAAGTATCACTTTACTCTGAAAAGTGATTTTGTAAAAATTTCAGTTGGTTCTCTGAGTAACAGAGACATGCTGAATCACAGGAATTGATTTAGGAAAGCTGGAAGTTCTGGTAGGTAGGAGTTCTAGGATACAGTGTAAAACTGTAGAACTAGAACTAATATGTCTGGTGAAAGTCAAAGTAATAGACTATGGATTAATTAAGACCAATACCACTGATGTAGAATTGCCTTTGGCATTAAAACTATATATCTGACTGAAATGTGTGGAGCAGCTTATGTTTCTCACAGTGTGTCTACAGTGCACAATTGGCATGTAGTGCAGAAGAGCCTGGCAAAACTTTAAGAGATACAAGTTTGCATGTCAGCAAAAATCTAACAGCAATGACACAGAGCTCTACATGAATAATCACCAGAATCCAGAATCAAAGGCTTGTTTGTTAACAGATAACCTGAGTATCTTTACATAGAGGATTGTTCTCAAGTGTGAACTTTTTTCCCCAGAATCCCAGAAGCTCAGTGAGACAGCATGTATATCTGGTTATCTGAGCTTTCTTTATAAATCACAAGCAAGATACTTTCTTCCCCTCTAAACTGAAAGTTTGGACTCTTCAAGACAGCTAAGTGTCTGAGGACATTAAGTCATACAGTCCATGTGCTCTATTGATGCTGGGAAAGAAGAAAAGTTTATGGTTCAGAAGCTATTCTGAGCTTGCAGAACTGATAACGATAACAGTACCCCACAGTATCACTTTTGCAGGGCCATATTGAGAAAAAAAGTTCCAGTTTAAGCCATAGCATTTCACTTCTACAGGAACATGTTGTTATTCTCTTTTTGATGCTCCCCCTACCAGACAAACCTCCACTGGCAGATGCTACTTTTGTGCAGAACTCCATCGAGTAATGGATACAATGCCTATATGCATAAACATTGCATACAATTTCTGAACTCAATAAGGCCCTCTACACAGATCAGACTGCAAAACTTGCATCTATTTCATGTCTTAGAAAGACTAGAAAATCACAACTCTATCCTAATTTAAGAGATTACCTCCTCCACTTCTTTCAGACAAATTGAGGTGTCAATTTGATGCACAGCTCATGTGGAAAAGTAGAAGAGATGAAAAGAAGCCAATCCTCACAATCCCATAAGGCATATTTCATTCTTTAAATGTGCCAAAACTCATGTTATCTGATTCAGCTTCAACAAGTCACCTAATATATCTTACTGAGGCAACTCATGTGATTCATTATGTCTAATCAAACCTTAAGTACTTAGGCAGATTCTGACCCCAGAAGAGAATATGTTGAGCCTGTGAACAGGGTCTGTGTACAGGAGGAGACTGTAAAGTAGTGGTTAATGTGTAAGCAACTTGCTGATAACTGTAACAAAAAGAATGTTTTCTTTGCTGATGAGGCTGGGCAAGTTTCTTGGCATGTGTGCCTTCTACTTTTAGAAGTTTCATTGACATGGCCTCAGTTGCTCAACAGCTCAGACTTGCCATAGGTTGCTAGAGGTACTTGTTGGTTACCTCAGCATTGTTCACTGGAAAACAGACGATGATTGCAGCTCTCCTGCCACTCCCCCTTACACTCCCCTTGGTACACCCCCTTGAAGTCTCAAATAGCAGGCCTGCTTTATGCAGCTGAAGACCAAGTCCTGCCAGAACTTTTTTCCTACTGTTATGGAAAAGCAATAATTCATTTCTGACCCTACATAGGCAAGAACTCTAAAGAAAATAAACCCCCAAACTGTTGGAAAAAATAAAAATTGTCATCCAGTGTTCATGTAAATACACTTTTAAGTCTTCATACCTTTTTTTCCTGCAAATGGGTAATGAATTATTTACAGAGATACACTACTTTTATGTGATTTATTTAAATGTTCTTTTGTTGCTCTTCAGTCTAATAAAACACAGTGGTTTTTATTTATTAACACAGATTAAAAATACTTCTTGGCTTTTTTTTTCCTTTGCAAACTTTTTCCCCTCTGTGTTTGTATTTGAAAAGTTTAAAGGACAATCTTTCCTGCATAATAAAAGCCCTTATTTATCTAGTGGCTAAATGTATTCCAGGCAGCCAAAACGTGAAGCTTCTGTTCTGCCAAGTAATTCTGTCGTGACCTGATGGGTATTAACCTGCTTGCAAGGAAGAACGCCTTCATTTTTACAGCACTTGCATTCCTTGCAGAATCACTGACTATGAATAACACTGCCATGAACTAGGCGAAGGAGGCTATGCTCTACCCTCCTCCCCCACATCACCAGCCAACACAGCTCACAAGGACATTAAATGCATCATTAAGTACCTTCCTTCAGATAAAATTTCCTAAAAACATTATTGATAGTATTAATGTACCTACCCCCATAGCTAAGTATCCATAAGTGAACTTTATTTTATAAGGTGTGATACTTTCATGAGGAATATTGAGCTGGTTAGAGAAATGTGTTCTTTCTCTCTTTTTCCTCTTTGCCACTCTGCCTCTCTGCTTTTCTGAGCCTTTTTGTCTCATATATTGTGGTGGTTTCACCTACAGCTAAGACCATGCGGTCCTGCACTCACTCCCCCCACCAGGTGAGATGGGAAGAGAAGCACAACAAAGGGGTCGTGGACTGAAATGAGGACAGGGAGGGCTCACTCACCCATTATGGTCATGGGCAAAACATGCATGGGGATGTCCGCGGGCCGCAGTGGGGTCTCCAGTCCAGCTCACCTCCTCCCCGCAACTCTGGGGGTCTCTTTGCTCATCAAACAAGTGCTCGAAGTCACAACTGCCCTTGTTGTGGGCGGGGGCCATCAATGTAGCCCCTTCCCTCACCACCAAAAAAGGGTCCCCCCCTCCCAAACCCAACACACATGTATTAATGAGCTATAAGTCTGGGTTAATAGCCTATATTCTGCTATATACATTAATTAAAATCAGTATCATGAACTATATCTAAAAGCATGTCAAACTCCAAAAATCAGGATAGTTGTCTAAAAGCCACCAGGTTTTTCAGTGTTAAATTTTGTTATTTATCTTCAGAGCCTTGTTTTCTGAGCCTAACTTGGATCAAGATTTTCAAGGTTTCCAGGTTTTTTCTTTATGATGCAAGAGGAGATTTTCTCCCAAACTTAGACTCAAGGTGTTGAAGAAAGAGTCTTAAGATTTATAACAAGATTGTAGAATTTAGTAGTACTGATGCCTGTTAATATGGCACAACTCTCAAAATCTCACAAAAAATCTACAGAGCAGTGTAAAATTCAGAGGAAAAGAGGTGGATATCTTTATACATACTGCCTCCACTATATGATTTCTTCTCCAGGTTCATTTCCTGTACCACCGTAGACATAGGTGATGGTCCTATTCATTCTCACTGACTGGCCATTGTTTTTTCATACTTCTATTTAGTTATTTGATTTGGTGGAAGGCATTTAATAGCAGACTGACCCACTAAGGCTGAAAACTGTGAAAATAATGCTACTTCAAGTGTTTAAATAGGAAATTAAATGCTTAAACTTCAAGAAGTTAGGTTTACTACATATGTTTGTTAAGTATATTAATACTTATCTCTTCAACATTTCCTCATGTCAATATATCCCATAGGACAATCAATACTCAGAATAAATATAATTTAAAAAAACAACCTAGTGAAAACCAGAAAGGTGAAAGGAATATGTTAACAGGGGAAAAGAACAATTTACAGAATGAGAACCCAGTTCTACATTTCTATTGCATCTCTCAACCAGAAGAATGAAGAGTTGGGGGGGAAAAAAGGATGAGCTATTCTTGGGCATGTTCATAGTCAGCACTGAATTCCATGACTGTAGGATGTATGCATTCCCTGTGATGCTGCAAAACCCGCAAACTGGAATAACTGCTATTTGCTTTAGTTGCATGATACATTAGTACATACTAAACATTTTAATCAGAACTGACACATTTACAAGTGAATAGCGATAAATTGAACACTGACAATCTGAGTTTGAGCCCCCCAAAATAAGAACCGTTCCAAAAGCAGGTACTTTAAATTGACTGCGTAATCAGTGGGAAGGGACTTTCCACTGGAGAAAAGGAAAGCTGAGACTGTGCAGGACTACCAGATCTCTCAGAAACATGCTTGCTGAAGTTTGGGATGCTCTGCTGCCTTTTATAAAAGCAGTTATGGAGCTGTCAACATTTCAAAGCCACCACAGTGACCGAGAGAGCAGGGAAAGACATTTCAGTTGTCAACAGAGCAATGCAGTATGATTAAGGCTGAGATAATATCTGGCCATTTTTCCTGTTTTAGGTGGTGGCATTTCAAAACCTCATTAATACTGGATATAAATATTTTAATTCACACTTTATAGGCCGTATTGACAGAGGAAGATGCGCACATACACATGACTGCTTCAGGTGGAATCTTCACAGAAGAAGAGTATTTTGGTCTAATAGCTGAAACTTACACTATTAATTTTTTAACTAGAGGGAATGTTGTTCTTTGTTGTGGAAATAAATATATTTAAGATGAACAACTCCTTGCCCAAAGAGGAAAAGACATTTAGATCTAAAAAAAATGAAGCAGAAGGGAATATATTCAATCTGTAAGTCCTCTGCAAAAAAAGATAGAGATCTAGCGGTGCTGAAAATGGTCCAGACCTTCACGGGCTTTGCCTGCATCCTTGAGAGAACATGGCATGAGCCTCTTCAGGAAATCATATGGATGTGAAGCGGGTAGGACCACTGTAGGGCTGGTATAAGATCTTTATGGAGATATGTTAGCTTTATTTTTTGTGAAATGTAAGCTAAGTAACTAGCTTGAACTGAGGCTAGCTGGCGATGATATGTGATTGCTGGTCTTTTTCAAATATTATCTGAAGCAACTCTGTTCATAGAAATCTACATAAGAGTTTACCCCAGCAGTGAAATGTTAGTTATATCTGATCCATGCACAAGGTTTGGGTATCATGATAAAAAAATTGTTGGAAAATTGTGCAAAAGAGTTAGGTTTAAAAATGTCACATATGTATGCACATACACACCGTATGTGGTGACAGAATATCATAGAAAAGAGCAGATCCGCAGCCAAAATTGTTAAAGGTATTCCCAATGATTTGATGTATTTGGATTACAGTGTTGAAAGGAAAGGACTTATGTAAGTAGAATATATGCAGGGAGAGGAGATTATGATTGCAAGATTTTTTCTGGCTATTCTTAATGTTAGTTATTCTTAACATTAGCTATTCTTAGTGTAAGACTATTCTTAGCCCTAAAATGAGTTTTTTTAAGATATCTGGCCCAGGGGAACGATTTCAATTATGTAGGCTGAAGGAGAAGGAGCAACCTGTGAACAGACAGAGCTGCCAAGTCCCATGCATCTCAAACAAAAATGACAAGGCTCGTAGGAAGAGGAAATTTATTAAGCTGATTAACAACACCGGAATGAAAAGAAGAAGCATTGTACAAGTGACCGCCTGGTGCTGTATCCCATCCTGTGGCTCTTTTTGCTGCTCTCTGCCAAATTTTGCCTATGATGTATATCCCAAAAGCAACTTCCAAAGCGCTATCTGCTAGGACAGCGGCTCTTTCCCCTTCGTTCCCACCACTCCCTGGAGCTTCGCCACAAAATCCCACACGGAGCGGCGTGTGACGTGCCGCCCCACCACACGCCCCTGAAAGCTGCCCTGGAAAATCCATCCAGCAAGCTGTAAAGGGCATTCTGAAGGCAGCTGACTCAGGAGCAGCCTTTTCTCCTGCCTCTTAACCCAAGGCCAGGGAAGAAATCCACACACCCTCACTCATCTGAAACTGTGTGGAAAATTGTTTTCTGAAGGTGCATTATGAACCCCCCCGGCAGGTGCTGGTCACACACAGAACTTGAAAGCATTCGGGGCAAAACTAGGTTAGAAAATCCTGGTGACTTTGGTAATGAGAAATGGAAGAGTCACAGGTGGGACTTTAACGGTGGCTCCTCGATCGTTATGAGGTACAGGTGGTTCTGTAACAGCTCTGAGGAGGGCGGGAAGCACGGCTCGACCCATCAGGGCAGACCCCCGTCTCCCCGCTGCGCCATAGCGGCGCTCAGCTGAGGGGGCCTCGCCAGGCTCCAGAGGAGAGGAGGGGAGGGCGGGAAGAGG
>NW_010291830.1:12247-20088 GCF_000700745.2 Antrostomus carolinensis | reverse complement strand
CAAGAGCAAAGTAGAGGGGGAGAATCACCTCTGTCAACCTGCTGCCCACGCTTCTCTTGATGCAGCCCAGGATACGGTTATTGGCCTTCTGGGTTGCAAGCACACGTTGCTGGCTCATGTTCAGCTTCTCATCCACCACCACTCCCAAGTCCTTCTCTTCAGACCTGGTCTCAAGCCATATTTTATTACTACTATTTTAATACTATTATTAAGTTGTATTTTATTTTAATTATTAAATTCTTCTTGTCTCAGCCTATGAGTCTCCTTACCCTTGCCCCTCAATTCTCCCCCCTATTCCCTGGGGTGAGGAGGATGAGCAAGCGGCTGTGTTTGGCAGCTAGCCCCGTGCTAGCCAAGTGAAACCACCACATCACTTGCTATAAATCAAATGCTATTGCAGAATTATGCTATTCAACTCCTGAAAAAAGTGAAATTGATAATCAGCATCTTTCTCCATTTCGTCAGAAGTAACTGAGCAGAGCAGCACAAAACCAGAGCTACTGATCAGAGGAGCTGGATCACACAGACGTAGGCTAATAGCATAGCCCTTATAACATATAAAACAGTGAAGAAGGCAACAGCAAATGGCTGACAAGGATACAGAGAAGAGGCTCATTTCTTGTGGAAATTATAAAACATGCTGGTTTTGGTAGGGTTTGGTCTTTGTATAAACTGGCTACTCCCTAGTCTAAGAGTGACATGAAAGATACACCTCCTCAAGCAATTGACATTGATGGAGACAATACGGAAAAGTTCAACATACTGAGTTATTTTAAGTTAAGAAAAAAATGCCAGGAATCCAGGAAAGAAAAAAATATTACAAGAGAGAAGCAATTTTAGTTTAATTTTTTAAAATGTGTTAGTTACAGTACATCTTTAAGGGGAAATACTGCACCCAGTAAAACTGATTTAAACCCTCTAAATTGCAGCCAGGATGATCACAAAGGAACTCAAAAAAGACCCGTTAGATCTAAAGAAAATGTCTGAATGACTTATTTACAATTAAGTAAAACACAGGTTACCTGAGGAAAAATAATTCCCTAGTAAGACTTACAAAAAAAAAACCCAAAACAAAATGGCAAGAAGAGTTTTACTGCTGTCCCATAATCAGTGGAGCTGCTCAATTCTGAGCTAGTCATCAGTCTACTCACTGATATTTAGGAATAATTAAACCTGTCAGAACAAGGAAGAGGAATAAATTAGTACACCATTAAAAGCCCCTTTCAACCCTAATTACAAGCTGCCTTGCTTTTGTTGGGGGAAAAAAAAAAAGGAAAAAAAAAAGCAACACGCGTCAGGGGTTTTCTGCTGCTTCCTTTGTGTTAAAGAACTTTAGCTTAAACTGCAAAAATAAGAAACTAAAGCAAGACTTGTACAAGGTTCTTAACTTGGTATCCATGTACAAATATCGTAACATCAAAGCCATTCTCAGATTGCTTCCAGAACTTCTGGCAGCGTTTCATACTATTTGAAGAACACCTACTTCACTACTGAGGCAATGAAATGCTTCTTCAAACACTAACCAATATTGTGGCACATTACCAAGGGAGAGGTACATATAAAAATATTGTTTTGGGGGGAAAAAAAAATCACAGAACTTTATTACTATTTGGCTTCTTAAAACAAAAACTAAACTCACAACACAGACATATCACAATAAAACAGAATGAGGGCTTAATACTAGCAGATTTAATATAAAAAGCCTATATGAATCTGACCTGAGGTCCTTATACTTTTAAGCAGAAATAAACCCAAGACACAAAACAGCCAAGATTAAACAACTAAAAAAAATAAGAAAGAAATACTTCAGAATTTAATTCTTTTATCTTCTGGTTTGTTTTGAAAATGTTTCTTGTACTGGACAGCCTGGAGATAAAAGTTAGGAGCCCTCTGAGGTCTTACCTAGAATAAGTACTGAATCCCTAGTAAAGATTTTTTTTTCTTCCAATTAAAAAATACTTGCACTAGAAGGGTGTCGATCAATAAAAATACAGTCTTACACAACTGGATATAAATTCTTGGCTATTCTGAAAGGCTGTAACTTTGCCAATTCTATAGAAAAAAATATAAATGAATATAAAATAAAATAAAACTCTCAATTTTTTTCTTTCCCCCAAGTATAGCACCAGTTTTATCTGCTTGTTAGGTCACCTAAGCAAAAATTACTTTAGAATCATGGAAAACTTGACAAATTAGGTCTTATCTTCAAAGGTGGTGGTGGGAAAACCCAAAGGAATTTCAAACCCTTGAGATATCGACAAAGAATTTAATTATGAAGCGATTTACTACAGTATTTTGATACTATAATCTGCCTACAATACAGAAATAGGTCAAAGAAAATTTAAGCAACCCTGGTTCATTAGTATAACTTCAAGTGTTTCCTATAATACCAGATAAGAATGTCAGAAAATGAAACACAATTAATTTTTTTAAAGATCTCAGATAAAATTCCTTAAGATGCCCTGAATTAATTAATATCGACAAATTTGAACCCTCATCTATACTTGGAAAATCACTGAATTAGATATTCCAGCAATAAAAGCAACTTTATCTCATTTTAGCTCTCCTAAAATCCCTGCTTAGGGAAACTTCCACATTCAGTGATGTGGGACTGGAGATACCTTAATAGCAAACATCACAGAAATCATATTGTAACTTACAGACCACCTTTCCCACTGTCTTCTCCAATCAGCACGTTAGATTTGTCCAACAACTCTCCCTTCAACGGGCTGGTCCAGTCTTCCCAGTACCATTCCAGCAAGGCTCACACTCTCACATCTCTGCACATAGCTCTTATTTTGGGGATAATGCTACAGAAGCACAAATCTGGTGGGCTGTTTCTACTCATTTTTAGGAAAACACTTTGTCTTGATGGAACCTTAAAAAAGTCCTGTTGAAATACGAGAGAAAAAAACTGGGGGAGGGGACAAGATGCAAGGACAACCAGGTCCCTGGAGTGATGTGCACTGAGCTCCTGTGAGATAGGGATGGTGATTGGACAGCCACAAGTCTCTGCCTGGCCACCTAACACAGACACAGCAGGACTTCTTCACACTAAGGAGTACAAGCAGATGTCCAGATGTCTTTGCACAACCACTTGGAAGAACAGGAAGAACTCACTCTCAGGCTGAGAGAGTTGGGGCTGTTCACCCTGGAGAAGAGAAGGCTCCAGGGAGATCTTCTAGTGGCCTTCCAGTACCTGAAGGGGCTACAGGAAGGCTGGGGAGGGACTTTTGACAAGGGCAGGGAGTGACAGAACAAGGGGTAATGGCTTCAAACTGGAAGGGGGTAGGTTTAGATGAGATCTGAGGAAGAAATTCTTCACTGTGAGGGTGGAGAGACACTGGCCCAGGTTGCCCAGAGAAGCTGTAGCTGCCCCCTCCCTGGAAGTGTCCAAGGTCAGGTTGGGTGAGGCTTTGAGCAACCTGGTCTAGTGGAAGGTGTCCCTGCTGATGGCAGGGGGGTTGGAACTGGATGATCTTTAAGGTCCCTTCCAACCCAAACCATTCTATGAATATATGAACAAAAAACATCCCAAGGCAAAACTTGAAAATGTCTTATATTATGGCCCATAATGAACAGAGAGGAAGTAACGTGGCACCTCTGAAGTGAAAAGAGCTGGTACAGTGTGAGCAGAGTGAGCACTTTGGCTAAGAAGATATTAAGACTTGTCAAAATATACCAAAGCAGGGATTACATCAAGTGCTAGATAGTGTGCACAGGGCTAGTGGCAGGATCCTCCCTGTCCTAGCAGCGTGGATGTATGGCCACTCCAAAGGCAGCCTGCAGTCACTCTCTAGAGAGGACAGCAAAGAGGAGAGCGCTGGCCTCTGCACTGCCTGCTGTAGAGTTGCACCGAGTCATAGAATCATAGAATCATTTTGGTTGGAAAAGACCTTTAAGACTAAGTTCAACCTTAAACCTAATATTATCAAGTCCACCATGTCTAAACCATCTCCCTAAGCACCACATCTACACGTCTTTTAAATACCTCCAGGGGTGGTGACTCCATCACTTGCCTGGGTAGTCTGTTCCAATTCTTAACAACCCTTTCAGTGAATAAATTTTTCCTGATATCCAATCTAAACCTTCCCTGGCACAACTTGAGGCCATTTCCTCTTGTTCTATCGCTTGTTGCTTGGGAGAAGAGACCAAGACCATCCTTGCTATAATCTCCTTTCAAGTAGTTGTAGAGAGCAATAAGGTCTCCCTTGAGCCTCCTTTTCTCCACTTATGTCTTATTGGCATGTCCAGCAAATTAAGAAGGAAACAAGTGAGAGCTGATCGATTCTGAATACTTTCCTCCAGCTTCTCTAAAATTCTCTGTAACTTTCAAACACACAAACTGTTCTCCCTGCTTCAAACATAAACACAGCATTTGAGATGTCAAACAGTCATCACTTTTCATTCCAGTATCAGTAATATAACTTCAAATTGCAATTTTGTTAGCATAAAAATGCCTTAGGTAATTGACTGAGGGGGGAACCTTTTTTTAGCCAGTTATTTGTCAGTATGTCCATTGTTGAGCAGCACTTTAATAGCTGCTGTAGTGAAATCTTGTACTGATACTTTAATATATGCTAGGGTAAAACTTATCCCAAAGCATTTATTAAAGTCAATAAAAATAAATGTCTCTATAGTGTATTTTTGGATAAATTACCTTTTTTTCTGCATTAAGTTATCAATTGCCATATAAACCATCTGTGCAATGTTAGCAAAGTACTAATGAAAAGAGTCTGGCCCCATCCTCTTGACACCTGCCCTTTAGATATTTATAAACATTTATAAGGTCCCCTCTCAGTCTTCTCTTCTCCAGCTAAACAGACCCAGCTCTCTCAGTCTTTCCTCATAAGAAAGATGCTCCAGCCCCTTAATCATCTTTGTGGTCCTACACTGGACTCTCGCCAGAAGTTCCTTATCTCTCTTGAACTGAGGAGCCCAGAACTGGACACAATACTCCAGATATGGCCTCACCAGGGCAGAACAGAGGGGAAGGAGAACCTCCCTTGACCTACTAACCACATCCCTTCTAATGCACCCCAGGATGCCATTGGCCTTCTTGGCCACAAGGACACAGTGCTGGATCATGGTCAACTGGTCATCCACCAGTACTCCCAGGTGCTTCTTCACAGGGCTGCTTTCCAGCAGGTCAACCCCCAACCTGTACTGGTGCCCGGGGTTATTCCTCTCCAGGTGCAGGACCCTACACTTGCCCTTACTGAACTGAAACAGCACCACAGTCTTCCAGTGTATCAGCCACTGCTCCCAGTTTAGTGTCATCAGCAAACTGGCTGAGGGTACACTCAGTCCCTTATCTACCCAAACCTCATATGGAGAAGTTAATACTACACTTTCTTCCAGCCTTTTTCCAAGTTTCTTTAGGCAGTTAACTGTTCAGAGCAGGAATCATCCCTTACTAAGTTCATGTGGTTCTTGACACGTTGCTGGTGCAACTGTAATCCAGGTCTCTGAGTACATGTGTCTTTCATTACCTCGTCACGTGGGGGGTTTTGCAAAAGACCTCGCCCCCCTTCATGAAAGGAGGTGAATCAAGATTGTACAGCAAAGAAAACTTATTTGACGGGGCACCAGCCTCATTTGTTTTAGGAAATTTCAGCCTGAGCAGTTCAAAGTAAGAGTATATGCAATTGAAAATAGGCTTAAAAAGTGACAGGCTGAAAAACTCTCTTGACTAAAGGTGCTACAAGCCCATCTACAAAACAGATTACTGGAAAGTATACATATGCTTTTAAGGTGAAACCTCAACATCATTTTTTAAATGGCTGTTTACTACCCAAAAAACACCATTCCTCTTCAATATAAAGAAAAACACCCCAGATACACCAAGGATGGTAAACAGAAGCCAGGGCTGGTAAATATAAGGCTAAGTCAGTGCTCATTCCAATGAGTTCGTCAATGCTATGATTTAAAAAAAAAAAAAAAGGTAAGTACATGCTTAAATTATTACTTCCTGCCAAGCAAAAAGTTTAAGTCACCTATCTGCTTAAATACTGTTGAAATCAAGGGGACATATACACATACTTAAATTCACTCCCTACTGAGTAAAGCACTAGAGCATGTGCTAAATGTGCCTCTGGGAATTAGTGTCTCATGCTGCACACTCCTGCAAATATTTGGGCACAGGTTTAGTTTCGTTACCATGAATATTTCCACTGATAAACATGTCCATAGCTGTTAGCAGGAACAAGACTTTGAGCACTGCTGAGAAGGCAATTATATTGAACACATTGCAAATGCAATATTACTTCTCTTTGTAAATTAAAATCCTACAGAGCTGAATGAGATTTATCCATATGAAGAGATGAGAGTAAGGGAGTCAAAACTTTAAGGTGAAAAATATACTACTAAAGTAAAAGGAAAAAAAAAAACACAAATTATTGTCACAGTTGACAAACAGAAAAGTAAAATTTCTTTGCTCAGCTGCCACATTCTTTTCAGAACTCACTGTACTTCAACAGGGTGTATAAACTGACAACAACAAAGTATGTGTATTTTTAATTCTGCGTAATTAATGAATAGCTTTCCCTTTTACTGCAATCAGAACCCCCATATAGGAAAATATAAGCCAATTGATGCCATATGTCCCTCTGAATTGTTATTCCAGATGTATTCCTTGGAGTCACAAAATTGAAGTTCCTGTTTCCTTTAAATAACACATTCCTAAAAACTCAAACGAAGCAATTTTCAGTATAGAGTAGTTGGTTAATATGATTAATTTTTTTGGATAATATTCAGTTCCTTCACCATTTCTTTTCTATAACCTGAGTACAAAATAAAGAAACAATTTACCTATGACATTTTAAATTGTCAAGCAGCACATGTGCACTTTGCTTCAGCTTTCAGTCTGAGATTTCTATGGCCAGAATGGTGACCTTACACTTACACTGGTATTTGAGAACTAATTTTTAATTTCCATTGGCACAGAACTTCATCCATCCAGTAAAGCAGCTGGATGCGATCAGAACACTTGTTTTTAAGAAGCTGCAGAGTTTCATTATCTTTCCCTTCGCCTTTAACCTGTCACAAAGAAAGAAACAACATAATGTACAATTTTTGTAGGAATATTTGCTTCATTGAAGGTTACCAGTGCTAATAGAAAATCAGAAACAGGGAAGGGAGTCTCAGCACTAGCTTTCCCACATTGCCCTGCCAACAACCTCAACCTTCTTGGGCCATTTTCTCTAAGGGCTAGAAGTAATTAAGTTTCATTGCTAAATCAGTCTTGAGCCTGTCTTGAGCAGAAAAATCACTTATGCTTAATTGCATGTGGTGATGTGGTGAGCAGTCTATTAGGCAGACTGCAGATACCAGTTTATTTTTTGCAGCTCTGCAGGATACTTAAAAATTAAAGGTCATTATTTCATCCAGGCAGTCAACTGTAAAATATATATTTCCTACAGAAAACAGTGCTACTTCAAAAAAGGCTCGTTATTTGAGTTTATGTTACATAGGTACACTAAATATTATTTTGAGGGTTGTTGAGTTTAAAAATATTATTCTGCTATAATAAACATATAAATGTTTAATAATTAATATTATAATTTTACCAATTACAGTACAAATATTTAAAAACAAGTATATATAAAAAGAAAAAAAAAAAACTGCTCATCATCAGAAAGATGCATATACAATATGCACAGTCATACACACACACCCGAACACATGCACATGTCCAGAGGAATGTTCTCCATGACCTTAAGAAGCTCTGCATACTGTTTGTTAATCAGAACCATATATTTTTCACTTGATTCTATCAACAAAGAATTAGTTTCCATAAAATTGTAACCGACAGGAACAGATTGGTTTCATGGTTCAGAGTG
>NW_010291830.1:9026-12220 GCF_000700745.2 Antrostomus carolinensis | reverse complement strand
CTGCTGCTGGCAGATCTTCACCTATTGCAACCATCTCACACTAAGATACTAGTCAAGGAAAACAATATAATTCTTTCTGAGAAGATATCAATTTAATATTGTAAAAATATTATGATAAATTATTACAACAAACCAATGCAGGCAGTTACTGCAGAACTTTTAACAATATAAAGTTCAATTAATGCCCGCTATTACTGATTCCCAAAGTACCCACAATGCTCACTTGAGCACTGAGCAATGGCATTTGACATTTTCCATAACAAAGATTAGCTTTACATTTGCAGAGGTACTTAAAAGTCGGAGGCTAGACTGTTCTCCTAAACATGCTGTTATCACGATATAGGGTTGGACTCCCAGAGTAAACTCACAGAATTTCTTTAAAAGAAGAAATTAAGGATCAAAGATTTTCAAGTATGAAATTATTTCAGATCACTTGAGTGTGGTACCAGACTTATGTTGTCCATAAAAGCCAGCTGTTCTCACCCAACGGGGATCATGATCTGTCACATGATGGACATGCTCCAGAGTCTCTTCCTTCCTGACACCAAATAATACTACACCAGAAATACTGCACCCTGTTTTGGTTATCATTTCCCAACTCTAGCAGTCAATCTCCCTATAAATTTGAAAAGAACGACAATATTTTCTCATATATTCACTTTTTGGGAAGAATACTAAAAGCCTCAACCTTTATAAGCTGGAATTGCTTACCTTAGGTATTGTTGTTTGATTTTTCTACAGCTTAAGAGATGTTCATATAAGGTTTAAATTTTGAATTTTGTATAACAGTCATTAAATATACATCCAATAAAAGTGTCATTATCCCAGTTTTATACATATGGAAAAATACATTGCAAAGTTTGAAAATTTAGCTCTTTAAACACAAAGACAAGTACACAGAATCACAACAGAATAGCTGAGGTTGGAAGAGACCTCTGGAGGTCATCTGGTTCCAACCTCCCTGCTCAAGCAGGGTCACCTAAAGCCAGTTGCTCAGGACCATGTCCAGGCAGTTTTTAAGTATCTCTGAGGATGATGACTACACAACCTTCCTGGGCAACCTATGCCACTGCTTGGTCACCCTCACAGGAAATAAGTGTTTCCTTACATTCGGGCAGCACCTCCTGTGTTTCAGTTTGTGCCCATGGCCTCTGGCCCTGTCACTGGAAAGAGTCTGGCTCCATCTTCTTTGCACCCTCCCTGCAAGTGGATAAGAACCCTCTTGAGCCTTCTCTCCTCTGGGCTGAACAATCTCAGCTTTCTCAGCCTCTCTTCATAGGAGAGATGCTTCAGTCCCTTCACTAACTTATGTGGCCTTTTGTTGGATGCCCACCAGGTTGTCCATGTCTCTTGCCCAGAACTGGACACAGTTCTCTAGGTGTGGCCTCACCAGTGCCAAATAAAGGAAGGATCATCTTCCTCATCCTGCTGGCAATGTTGTGTCTAATACAGCCCAGAATACCACTAGTCATCTTTGCAGCAAAGGTCCATTGCTGGCTCATGCCCAACCTGGAGTCCACCAGGACGCCCATGTCATTTCCTACCAAGCTGCTTTCCAGCTGGGTGGCTCCAGCACATACTGGTACATGGGGTTGTTCTTCCCCAGGTGCAGGACTTTGCACTTCTTCTTTGTTGAACTTCCTGAGGTTCCTGTCAGCCCACTTCTCCAGCCTCTTGAGGTCCCTCTGAGTGACAGCACAACCCTCTGGTGTAGCAACCACTCCTACCAGTTTGGTGTCATCATCATACCGGCAGAGGCTATACTCTGCCCCATCACCCAGATCACTAATGAAGATGTTAGACAGGATTGGACCCAGTATTGACCCCTGGGGTACACTGCTAGTCACTGATTTCCAACTAGACTCTGTGCCACTGATCAACACCTTTTGGGCCCGGCTGTTCAGTCAGTTTTCAACCCTCCTCACAGTCTCCTCATCCAGCCCAAACTTCAACTGCTTGTCTATGAGGATCTTACGGGAGACAGTGTCAAGAGAGAAATATTAGTTATTACTACTAATTGCATTCATTTTGTTCACATCTTTCCCTTTCTTACTTTTCATCATTTTCACTTGTTATCAGTTCACCAGCTACAATCTAAAGTTATTCATCAATAAGGAAATATAAACCATTATTTCTAAGATTTTCACCAAACTTTGAACATTGAACAGGAAACAGAAAGAGCTTTCTCACTGACTGTAGCACATTCAACTTCTTTCAGAAAACTAAAAAAAAAAAGCATTTCAAATTGCATTTTGATTTATGCAATCTGTTTCTATACAGATCAGTTAAAAGTTATTAAAGATGACTACTTTTTTTGCTTGTGTGTGATCAATGATATTTTAAGAAGTCTAATATATGGATGAGGAGCATACAATAACTTGAACTGGGACAGCGGAACAAATGAGAACATTGTTTTAAAAAAGGAATATTACATTTCATTTGCTGGAAATCACTGAATGTAAATAACATTTACACTAAAGTTAAGATATCCCTTCTTCAAAGTGACTCTACATAAAGTATAAGGAATGAGTTAGTTGACATGCATATATTTTTATTGTCAAGCATTAGAGGAACGACAATGCATTCATGCACTGGTGAGACTATTATTCCAACAACTCGAGTCAAACAGCTTGCACAGAAACTGAAGATCAGTGGAGTGTATGCTTTAATTACATCTTTAGCATGTATTTAGCATTCTTAGATGCACACAAGAATGTGAATTTAGCTTTATCAGCTTAAGTAGCTTTTTACAGTTGCTTATTTCTTCAACTATATGAATGAATTAACATAACATTAGCACCAACACCAAAATGAGGAAGAAGCATTATTCAAGTACCAACCTCTTGTAATACCTACTCTGCCTTTCCCCATGTATAGAATTAAAATTCTCCCTGCAGATTATTTGTGCTCTGGCAGAACAATGGAGTTGCCAGACTATCTTTGTGGGCAGGTTTTAAGTATAAAGCAAGACAAGCTTCATTCCAAGGCCATGATATATAAAACCACAATTTGAATAGTTAATAAACAAATGCTTTCAGGTTACAGAAAAGAAGTGTCTGTATTTGAAATGGCAATCACTAACTACATTTTTTAATGAGAAAGAAATTAAGAAGAACAATTATCTTAAGAAAACAGTTTCATATACTTCCCAGTACCATATTTCTTAACCACCCAAGTCACCCTAAGTCATTAAA
>NW_010291830.1:6045-8947 GCF_000700745.2 Antrostomus carolinensis | reverse complement strand
TCACTGTTTTGGTGATGAAAAAGAGTAAGAATCTGGAATATACAGGCAAAGCATTACAAGGAAAAGAAGTCTTTCAAATGGGTAATTCCCATCTTACTTTATTCCTTGTCAAAAACTTCTTGGTAGAATATATCTAGCAAATACTTCTGAGCATATTTCAATCTACTTTTTAGCCCCATGTTTCACTTCAAAGGGGAAGTTATTATTACCGTAAAATAAATACATACTATCAGCCTGCATTAAAAAAATACTTTATAATAAAAATACCACATAGTATGATATGTCAAATGCTTAAGTACTAAACTCCACTGTTCCACTCTATGAAAAATAGACAGACTATATTTTCCATGCATTTAAAATAAAAATACAAAGGATGAATCACCTACATAACATTCCAAATGGAGAATTTATGATTTCATTTCTAAGTTTCCAAATTTGTGTGTTATCTTCCTTAAGTGGTTACACTCCGTATTCAGGAACATATAGCCACTATCCTATATTCATATATTTCTACCTTAAATTTGCACTACATGTGTTCCTACGGTGTATTTATGTTCCATGTTCCTAACCTATGAATCCCACCACTCCACTTTAAAATTATTTGGAGTAGGTCAGTATTTTTTTTTCAAGTCTTAAGATGATTTTTAGTAAGAAACTAAATACCTTCAGGCAAACTGCATATAAAAAGAGTAGAAAAGTTCATATTCAAAAGGTTTTGAGACAAATTTACTTTCCTCTTCATGATAAAAAATGAATTAGAAACTTATAAACCACATAAAATGGATAATCCAGGGCAAGCTAGACAAATAACATTTTCACACAACTGAGTACATGGCAAAAACATCACTTGAACACTGCACATTAGAACACCTCAAAGGTAATCTGGTGGTTTTCCTCCTCAGGGTTTAATGGCATATTCTCTCTCTCTCTCTCTCTCTCTCTCTCTCTCTCTCCAATCAAGCTCTAGTTCTCACTGTGTTTAATCAGAAGAGTTACTTACTTTTGACTTACTTCCAGATAATATAGATAAGGTTTGCCAGTCTTCAGCAATTAAATTACCTTTGAACTGTTACCCACTGTGACCTGCCAGAAGGATTTTCCAGATACCAGTTCTATTTTTAAACACTTCTGACACATAACCCAAACCAAAACCTTCAGTAGGCAGACTATAAAACAGTTCTATTCTTATGGCTATGTTTTATCCATTTGCTGCTCCTTTATAAGGAGCTATAAAAGACAGGCTCAATACTACTTCTGAAAAAGATTTCACTAGAGAAAGCTGTAACTATGTATGCCAGCAACATAAAGGGGGTTTTTTAATTTATGTTTTAGAGCACTGACCTAGGATACTTTTTTTTTCCTCTCTCTCTTTTTTTTTTCCTTTTTTTTTTTCTTTTTTTAAACACAGTTCTTTTGAAAAAGCTAAAAATCAAAGTACAGATTATTCTCTTGGGGACAGAGAGAGAAGAAACCTCCCTTCAGAGGAAAGGGGACCCAGACCTGCCTGCAAGCAACTCCTTCTTTTTAATTTTGCAAGTAATTTTCAGAAATAAGAAAGTCATGATAAGAGAAATTAATACTAAAACTTACTGGCACTTCGGATCTTACACTACATATTCAGAAAATATGGTTTGGTTAAATTAAATTGATGCTGGTTTGCAACATATTGAACTACAAAAATACACATTTTTCTGTGTACTAGCAACTGTTAACCAGGAGGGAAAAAAACACAGGGTAAGATCCAAGAGACTGACAATCCTACTTTGAAGACAGAAAAAGCCCACGAATGTTATGACATGACCTTATAAAAATTTAAGTTTCATTGTCTCAAACCAGATTTCTTTTGTAATGGCAAACATGGTTTGCTAGGAAGCTTCATAATTTCAGTGAGAACAAACGAGGCTCATTCTGACCAACAACGTTACTTTTTAAATGTGTCCTTGGTTAAAGACAGAAGGTTTAAAAAGCAGAGAGCCTTCAGGACCATAACTACAGTGTCTCCACTGCTGTAAGATTTATGTAAATCAAATAAAACATCTTTCCTCACATATTAACATGACAGTAACAGAGTATTCAAGAAAAAAGCATGGAAACCAGAGATGTTGGGGTAGTTTGTGAGAGCAGAACTTTTGAACCCCACATAATAAAGACGTCTTTGTGATAGGAAGGCACGAGGGCGAGGGGATCAGATGTCCACTATCCCATTGCCATTCGGTTTCTAATGTGCCTGTAAGTGATTAGGCCTGGTATGCCCCCGAGCTGAAATCACAGGAAACAGTGTGCCCACAGCAATTTTATTTAAATGAAAATTAATCTCAAGTGATTCACAGGACTTCTTCAGAACCTAGAATGTTATATAGTTTATGAAGTCTTCCTGCGTTTCATGTATTACAAATGAAGCTGGACAAAACTATAAGCAGAAACACATATGTGACAATCCCCAAAATTTAAAAAACAAATGCAGAATTTGGTGATTTCTAGAATAAACCTCTTTATATGGAAAAAAGATCAGCATTTAAATGAGCATTCTGCTCCCTGTCATCTTACCATACACAACTAAATGTAATGACTGAGGTGTCCTAAGACCTCTTTCAAATTGTTTCAATGGCAAGTAAAATTAGAAAGTCCCTTTTCATGAAAAAAAAAAAAAATTGTTATTAATAAAAAAGGTTCTTGTCTACATTATTTAATCCCCCAGTACAGTTTCCAGGACTTTACACTGCACTCTGCTATGACATGGTGGACAGGGAAGAAGAAAGAGGGCAAGGAACCTTGAGCTAGTGGTAATGTCACTTTAACATTGTCCCCTCCTTTCCTAGGTTGAAATTATTTCTGAAAATCAGCACAAGATAAAATTTCACAGTTAAAAAGAAGCTACTTTATATATATATATATATATATA
>NW_010291830.1:0-5997 GCF_000700745.2 Antrostomus carolinensis | reverse complement strand
TAGACACACACACGCACACACATACAGTTTAAAGACACAAAACTGTTTTAGAAATGTAACTTCAGTGACGACTGAATTTTGTGATCTACTATTCATCGTTTGGTGCAACCCACCAATGCAAGAAATGAATCCTTGCACAATTTCTTCATCTTTTAATAATATTTTAAAATTTATTACTTTGATAGCCTTATTCTAAAATGCATCCCCTCATATAACAAAGTAGCCTAGGGTTTTGATTGTTAACAAAAACTGTTGAACAAGAATTATCAAAACAAGCATTTTATCACAAAAATATAATTGCATTGCTGTTACTAAGCTCCTTCCTATTCAGACCAAAACAAACTGATGTCATCTTGAGAGCTGTTCCAGTGCTTGTTTTAAAGCTTGAATCCAAGTCACACAGGTGGCACTTGGACCATGTCATCTTACCTCTACTGCAAAGACAAACAGTTCAGCAGAGAATAAAGTCTGTGGAACTAATAGAACTGTTGCATGAAGAAGTATTTCATATCGTTGTTTCTACTTTTATGTGTTTACTTATAAAAATAGAAGATAAATTGCATTTGAAAGATCCTTACTAATCTCCGTGTTTAACTTTTAGCTAAAAATGTAATGACAAGTGTATCATCAATATTTAGTCTGAATACAAAATCCACAGAAATTACTTTTTACAGATATCTGAGCTAAATGCACACATCTTTGCACTTCACATTATTTACCTTACAGAAAACACACAAAATGAAAATTTAATTCTGAAATCTATTTATCATAGCTTTAAACAAAAGCAAAGACATGTCTTCTTACAACAAATGATACTTTCAAGCACGGGTACCTGCTGCCATAGCAATGTATATCATTACATGTATTACACTGTAAGGCCATAAGTCATTTTAGGCTGGAAAGTACAATAATTACTTATATTTTTGATATCTATTTACATTTCAAATGTGGTTGACAACGGTATTTTTATAGCTAAGAATGCTCCAGCCTCATTATCTGTGAGGGCACTGATGTGACAACTCCCTTTAAGCTGCACTGCTGCTGTATCTCCAAGACAGAAGACACACATATACAGATGGACATTTGTTGAACTTCACTCATTCTTCCATACAGACAATCCGACTGGTAATTCTCAAAGGAACCAGGAGTCAGCACCACCAAATCGACGCAAAGTCCAGTTGGAGGTTGGTCATTAACTCACCTGGAAATGAACTAAACAGGTTGTGAAGGAGAGACAGGACACACCATTCAGCTTCTGCCTGCTCTCCCTGCTTTTTATAGTGCAATGTTCATCAAAGCCTTAGATGGCTTTGGAGAGGCATCCCTTCAGGCATCCCAGCTAAATCCAACTGCTATTGTGAACTGAACCTCTCAGAAACTTAAAGACACAGCCTAGAAATCCCTTTGTATACTTTGTTTCCCGGGGTATTTCATGAGCAAAGGCTTCTGTGCAACTGGGGGGAAAAAAGGGGGGGAAAAAACACCAAATATTTTAAATTAATAGTATTCTTTTGTAACATGACAGACTGAAGACTCCGTTTCTTTCTTTGAAACCCCTTCAAAACATCTCAGCTGTTGCAGGCATTATAAAAATGGTGCCTGTCCTATACCTTAAGCTCTATTTTCACTCTGACTCTCCTACACAAGTCTTTCTCTTCTGCAAAATTAATTTTTCCCTGTCTTTGCCATCACAAGACACTACATGAAGATTTTGAAGTTCCATCATACTGAAAGATTCCCCATATGCCTTAACACCTTGGACGAAAGAGCACAATCCATGGGGCACAGTCCTTTTCTTCAGTTCTGAAGCAGCAATAGGTTTTTTCCTGATAGACTTAATGAACTCTTTTAAAGAGACATGCTTGAATTCTTCCACTTGGAAGTCTCAGCATTTTTCAGATGACAAGAGATTAATACAGTTCACAGATTTACAAAGATGTCATAAATAAAGATGCTCCACCCCCAAGACACAGCAACTGACAGAAATAATCTAAAAACAACACACAGAATCTTGAAAATTAATTATGTTTCTGGTTTTGCCTCCCATGGATGCTACTACACTTCAATCCAACCAGAAGCAAGGGAACTGCTGAGAAGACTCTCCAGGAACCTTTATGATCTATATCCCACAGTTAAATAATTTTTACCACTATGTACTCAAATTTGATAACTACTTTTGGCAGCACGCTTTTCTAAACTCTCAATAGTAATTTTAAAAAACATATGCAAAAAGTGAAAAAGAGTATAATCTCATTTTTCAATTTCTTCAAGAATAATAAAGGAAAAAAATAAAAATGCTATATGCATAAAAGCTTGATGAGTCACAACGAATGGGGAAAGGCTAGAAGGAGAAGAAAAGGGATTACCCACAGACATTCAAACTTATAAATTATAAATCCACTTGGTGATGACAGCTGGATAATAATGGGTAAGGTTTTTATGCCCCCTGTTTTGACTGCAGAGAATAAATGTTTTTACATTAATCTGTTCAGCAGTGCTGATAGAACATTTTTTTAATTTCTGAATTTGAAACAAAAAATATTTACACGATTATTGCCTTCTAGTACTGAATAGTTTTACCCCCTCTGAATGTTAAATGGGGTTACATTTTTAAGTACAGCTATAAAAGCTGAACAGCACTTTTGCACATTTGGACTGTTGCCTTCCTAGTTTGGAATTTCCAATAAACAACTTGCTCTGCTTTGATTTTCACTGCCAAGTTCGCACTTCTCAAACAAAATACAGTCAACTTCAGTTCATATTCAACTTTTTTTTCTAGCTTCCTTTCTACTTAGGCACTGTGCAAACATTTAGCAATTTCTTAGAAAAGTTAAAAAAAATTTAATATGACTCTTGATAATTACATGTTTCTTCTGAAGAATTAATTTCATTTGATTAATGCCATTCCTCATTTTCAGACTAAATATAAGTCCACAATGGAATTTAGTGTAAAGATCTTCCTTGACTCAAAATATTTTTTCCCCCTGCATATAGCCTGATAAAAATATAAGAGAGAAAAAAGGTCTTTTTATTTTTCCCACTGCCTTCTTACACAAAAAGCCAACTCTGGACAATTCTTACAAGTTTTATCTGTAAATTATCTAGCTTAGCATTAACTGCATTTCCACTGAAGCCCAAGGAATACCTCAGAAATAGTGTCACAGGACACAGTACGCCAACGTAAAGTTCACCATCATCAAACAGATGCACTTTCACCCAGTTCCTTTCTTGTTAAGTATGGCTACATCCTCTCACCACTTATCTTGCTGCTTCTCATCTGGTTCCCTCCAGGCCTTGAGGCGGTTTAATTGATAAAAGATCAGAGGGACTATTTGAAGAAAAAAGTAGAACTTTTTCTACCACATCAGCGAGCTGAACTGGCTCAACGTAAGAGTATCAGACACAGAAATTACTAATATTGTTTACAACAGAGATCATTACACCTGTAACCGTCCCAGTATTTTGCACTGCATGCTACAATTAGTTACACTTTTAAAAAATAATATAATTTCATTTTTCCATCATTCACACCTTTCATTGGGTAACTACAAGGATGGAGATTCCACGAACTCTCTGGGCAACCTGATCATTAAAACACAGAAAATTAAGTCCCTGTGGTGGTTTCAATCACAGGTAACACCACAAGGTTCTTCACTCACTCCCCCCTATTCAGTGAGATGGAGACAGAAGCACAGCAAAGGACTCATGGGTTGAAATGAAGACAGGGATGGCTCACTCACCAGTTATGGTCACGGGTAAAACAGACTCAACTTGGGGAAGAAAAATCAATTTAATTCATTACCAATCAATCAGGATAGGATAGTGAGACATGACAACCACATCATAAAACACCTTCCCCCCACCCCTCCCTTCTTCCTGGGCTCAAATCACTTTTCTCCCCATTTCTCTACCTTCCCCCCCACAGTGGCACAGGGAAGGGGGGTTGCAGTCAGTTCATCTATGCTGCTCTTCCCAGCACAAAGTCCTTCCTGTGGGCTAAAAGAATCCAGGAACAAAGTGTTCCAATTCAGGCTTCCCATGAAGTGACGGACACCTTCAGGCACAGCTCTGGCATGGAGACATCCATGGGCTGCAGACAAGTCCAGCGCACCTCCTCTCCCCAACTCTGGGGCCTCCTTGCTCATCAACGGGCACTCAGAGTCACACGTGCCCTCAAGCTCAGCTTCCTGCCCCGGCATGTAGCCCTCCATGGCCTACACCTGGGTAGCTGCTCTGCTGTTGAATCTTCATGGACTGCAGGCAACCCCATTTATCTTCCCCTACTCTTCCTAGTGCTGATCTGGGTGTGTGAAGCTCTCTGTCTCTCCTCCTCCTTCCCCATGTCAACAATGTGAAGTGACGGACACCTTCAGGCACAGCTCTGGCATGGAGACATCCATGGGCTGCAGACAAGTCCAGCGCACCTCCTCTCCCCAACTCTGGGGCCTCCTTGCTCATCAACGGGCACTCAGAGTCACACGTGCCCTCAAGCTCAGCTTCCTGCCCCGGCATGTAGCCCTCCATGGCCTACACCTGGGTAGCTGCTCTGCTGTTGAATCTTCATGGACTGCAGGCAACCCCATTTATCTTCCCCTACTCTTCCTAGTGCTGATCTGGGTGTGTGAAGCTCTCTGTCTCTCCTCCTCCTTCCTCATGTCAACAACGCTCTTTTTCATTTAGGCCAATGGTCTTTTGTCCAAGTCAATGGTCTCTCCTGATGGTTCTCTCTCCCATTTTTCCAAACTGCTTCTTCCCCTCAATAAATATTGATTTGAAGAGGTACTTCCCTATCACTAACTGGCTCAGCCTGGCCTGGAGGCAGGTCCACCTTGAAGCCAGGGGAGCTTCACAAAGCTTCGCACGGGGGCCATCACTACAGCCCCTTCCCACTCTACCAAGAAACACCCCCCCCACACACAAACCCAACACAGTACCCTTCACTGAAAAAAACTAAACAGAGAGCTCTTGGGAGGGTGGCACATATTCCATAACTAACACTTCTGGAAATTGCATTACACTTCTTTGTAGAAAAGAATGAAGACAGTACATGAAAGATATAAAGGATCTAAACACAGAGAAGCTAAAACTATGGACAACGGCAGGATGGGAAATGTCTGGTACACCTTCAGACAGTGATGCAAAGATGCATTACCTTATTTCAAAAAATAAATTAAAGCAACTTCGTCAGCATAAAGAACATTTTACAGCACAGCTGGGATTCCAGGGTAAGTCTAGGTCTAGATTTCAGATTGAATTCTATGTCTACTGCATGAACTTTTCACAAAGTTACATATGAATTAGATCACAATCAGATTGCCGTGAAAAAATGCCCAGCTCAGTTCTCGTTTCCAGTGTCATGACTGAATGTAGTTGTGAGGGGTTTTTTAATTAAATTCAACCTAAGTATAAATTCTATCCCCTAATACTGGAGAAATTTAATCAGAAGTGTTCAGAACATGCTTGCCTGATATAAAACCACACAAAAAAGGAAAAAATACTCACCATAAATAGAAACAGATACGAACAACATAATATTCAAATATATTTATCCTCTTTAGAATAATGCATGTACTAATACTTCATTTACTACTTGAAGTTACCAATTTCTTGAAAGGAACAGACAACGGATATACAGTAACTCTCTCCACAGCTACCCAATAACAAAGATCACTTTCATACAAATTTCTCTAGATTCTACAATTTTTAATAGACAAAATCTAGTGAAAAATTACCTGACTAAAAGGACATTCTTGGGACTCATTTCTGTTATAAGGCTGAATGATAATTCAGCCAAAGAGAAAAACGGAGCATTTTTTGAAAAATACTTAATCTCCCACTGGGCAGGATTAATTTTTTTATCTCCTTTAAAAAAAAAGAAATTGTAACACGGGTATGCAAGTCATAATAGAGTCCAGCCCTCTTCACTTACCTGAACACAATATGTCTCCCAGGAATTCATAAGGCATTACATTAATAAAACATTATATCACATGGGGG
>NW_010291829.1:82083-82474 GCF_000700745.2 Antrostomus carolinensis | reverse complement strand
CATTTCAACTGAACTTCCTCAGCTGGACCTGTTGCTGTTCTCCATACAATTCAATGCCTTCATCATCGTACCTTAGCTGAGGGTTTGCTTCACAGCAATGGTTATCGAAAACAGCATTGGTCCTTCCAAAAGCAGGGAAGAGCTGCCTGTGCTGAGGCTGGAGGAATTCTGAAAAGCTTCAGACAGCAATGCAACTCTGCTACAAAACTCTCAGCCCTTGCCATATCTCTCCATTCCCTCCCTTTTGCCCCCTCCCAGCCTAGAACTGCAGAGCTATTATGCCTGTGACAAAGGAGGCTGCAGGAGACAGCATAGGTGAATAGGATGGGAAAGGACCACATAAACCACCATATCAGGTTTCCTGCCATCTCAGACCATTACGTCAGAGCAA
>NW_010291829.1:77090-82048 GCF_000700745.2 Antrostomus carolinensis | reverse complement strand
TCCTGTGGATTACAGGAGGGAACAGAAGTTCCCAGGACAGTCTCTTTACTTGGAGCCCCCTTCCTTCCTTTCTTTCTGTAGAGGCTTATCATAGAATCATAGAATGGTCTGGGTTGGAAGAGACCTTAAAGATCATCTAGTTCCAAACCACCTTCCATGAGCAGGGGCACCTTCCACTAGACCAGGTTGCTCAAAGCCTCATCCAACCTGGTCTTGAACACTTCCAGAGAGGGAGCATTCACAATTTCCTTGTGCAACCTTATGTATACCAACATCATACAGCACCTGAGTAGCGGAGTTTACTCCTACAGTTTTTCCATCCTGGGTTCAAGCACTCTGGATCAGGTTGTAAATAAGGCAGTAAGTCCATGAGAGTGGAAATGCTCACAAGCTAAATACTTTCATCTTTCAGATTTGCTGCCAAATTCTGTATGACAATGAGCCTTGACAACTCTGGTGGTCTGTTGAGGCTGGGCTTATGTGATAGTTTCACTGGGCTAGCCTTTGGCTAGCAGCCAACACAGCCATTCTCCCACTTCCCCCCACCCCCAGGGAATAGGGGAGAGGATTGGATAAGGATAAGGAGGCTTGTAGGCTACTTTCATCTTTCAGATTTGCTGCCAAATTCTGTATGACAATGAGCCTTGACAACTCTGGTGGTCTGTTGAGGCTGGGCTTATGTGATAGTTTCACTGGGCTAGCCTTTGGCTAGCAGCCAACACAGCCATTCTCCCACTTCCCCCCACCCCCAGGGAATAGGGGAGAGGATTGGATAAGGATAAGGAGGCTTGTAGGCTGAGATAAGGACAGTTTAATAATAGAGAGAAAACTTAAAAGAATACTAATATTAAAATAGTAGTGATAATGATAACAGTAACAAAATATGCAAATGAGTGACACCCAATGTTATTGCTCACCCCCCCACACCCCCAATATTAAAATAGTAGTTATAATGATAGCAGTAATAAAATATATCAATGAGTGATGCACAGTGCAACTGCTCACCACCTGCAGACTAAGCCCAGCCAGTTCCCAGATAACAATCCCGGAGGAGCGACAATCCCGAACTGAAACATCAATCCCAGAAGAACAAGAGCCCGAGCGAAAAGCAAGAGAGAGCTAAAGGGGAAGAAACCCTCACTAACATACTGGACATGTCGTGATATGATATGGAATATCCCGTTGGCATATCTAACTGTCAATTAAATTTATTAATTTAAATATTCTTCTCTCCCCTTAAATCTTTTACTTGTGGACTAACAGAACACAAAGTCGCTGAAAGCAAAACACAGCACAATTCTAGCTACTGAAAAAGAAACCCAGCTCTGTTTCAGCTAAAAACCAGGACAGCTTATAACAAATCTTTTAAATTCATCTGTTCTTCAAGAAAAAGAAAGCTTTTTTTAATTCTTTGCAAAAGAACTTTGAAAAGAATTTTCCTGACACAGCTGGTGAGGGAACTGACCAGGGAAGGTGCCCCACTGGACCTGTTATTTACTAACAGGGAAGACTGGTGGGTGAAGTGGTGGTTGGAGACCACCACGGGTGCAGTGATCATGAAATGATAGAGTTTTCTGTTCTGGGAGAAGTCAGGAGAGGGGTCAGCAGGACTGTCACCTTGGATTTCAGGAGGGCTAACTCTGGCCTATTCAAAGACCTGCTTGGAGGAATCCCATGGGCTAAGGCTCTGGAGGGCAGGGGGGCCCAAGAAAGATGGGTAATGTTGAAGCAACACTTCCTCCAAGCTCAAGATCGCTGCATCACTAAGAGTAAGGAATCTAGCAAAGGAGGCAAGAGGCTGCATGGATGAGCAAGGAACTTCTGGAAAAGCTCAGAAGAAGGAAGTCTACAAAATATGGAAAAAGGGACTGGAGACTTGGAAGGAATATAGGGACACTGTCAGAGTATGCAGGGATGTAGGGATAAAATTAGAGAGGCCAAAGCCCAGCTAGAACTCAATCTAGTGACATCAGTAAAAGACAATAAAGAATGCTTCTTTAAATACATTAGTAACAAGAGGAGAGCTAAGGAGCATCTTCATCCTTTGTTGGATACACAAGGAAACATTGTGAGAAAGGATGAGGAAAAGGCTGAGGTACTTAATGCCTTCTTTGCCTCTGTCTTTAATGGTAAGACAGGCTGCTCTCTGAATATACAGACCCCTGAGCTAGTAGACAGGACTGAGGAGCAGAATGACGCCCCCATAATCCAAGAGGAAATGGTTAGTGACCTACTGCACCACTTAGACATCCATAAGTCTATGGGGTCAGATGGTATTCATCCCAGGATACTGAGGGAGCTGGCAGAAGTGCTCACGGGGGAGATCCCAGATAACTGGAAGCTGGCCAATGTGTTGCCCATCTACAAGAAGGGCCAGAAGGATGATCCAAGCAACTACAGGCCTGTCAGTCTGAGCTCGGTGCCAGGCAAGGTGATGGAGCAGATCATCCTGAGTGCCATCACGTGTCACATACAGGACAACCAGGCAATCACGCCCAGTCAGCATGGGTTTATGAAAGGCAGGTCTTGACTGACTAACCTGACCTCCTTCTATGACAGGGCGACACACTTTGTGGATGAGGGAAAGCTTGTGATTGTGGTGTACTTAGACTTTAGTGAAGCCTTTGACACTGTTTCCCACAGCATTCTCCTGGAGAAACTAGCCGCTCATGGTTTGGAAGAGCATACTCGTCACTGGGTAAAGAACAGGCTGAATGGCCGGGCCCAGAGAGTTGTGGTGAATGGAGTTAAGTCCAGTTGGTGCCTGGTCATGAGTGGTGTTCCCCAGGGATCAGTGTTGGGGCCAGCGCTGTTTAATATATTTAACAGTGATCTGGATCAGGGTATCGAGTGCACCCTCAGTAAGTTTGCAGGTGATACCAAGTTGGGCAGCAGTTTGATCTGACAGAGGGTAAGAAAGCTTTACAGAGGGACCTGGACAGGCTGGATCGATGGGCTGAGGTCAATCATATGAAGTTCAATAAGGCCAAATGCCAGGTTCTGCACCTGGGACACAACAACCCCATGCAAAACTACTTGACAATCTTAAAGGTCTCTTCCAACCACTATGATTCTATAAAATATGACTTAACACAAGAGGTCCTCTGTAGCTTCTAAAAGTCTCTTTTTTTTTAATTGTACACTTTACAGTTCATTGCAAAAGCACTGAAATATTCAAAGATATCAAAAATCAAAACCTAGCTAATGTCCAGTTAATCCAACCAGCAGGCATCTATAGATAGCTCATGGAGGCTCTCTGTAGACGTGATGTTAATGCTCTTTCAGGCGTCATGTAGTAAAAAAGGAAAAAGGTGAAAAAGAGAGCTTTTTGTTATACTTATTTGTTGTTATTATCATTATTTCCCTAGCTGTTCAAGTCTTAGTGTCTCTGTCATTTAATTTGTACATGAATTTTCATGAGCAGTAGGGAAAAGTTAGTAAGATCTGAAAATGGGATCCAACTTCAGAGTTAGAAATACTCAGCATTTCTCCTTGCTATCTATTTGTTTGTCAAGATTTGGGGCTTTATTTCTCTGCAAGTTTTGGAAAAAAATGCAATTGGTATCTTGCTATGCACAATGTGGAAATAAAAATTTTAAAAGGGAGCAAATACAATAATCAAAGATGTCAACAAAATAATGTTGTCTGCCTTCTGCATCATCTTCTCAATGAAAAAAAAATGATAATGAGGAGAAGTATTACACAGATGAAGAAGTTAAAGTAAAACAAAGGACTGAAGGTAAACTTCCTCTCTCTGAAACCAGAACATTCTTTCAAATTAGAAAAAGAGAGTGCAATAATTACAAGGTGTCATGGTTTAATCCCACCTGACAACTAAGGACAACGCAGCCACTCACTCACTCCCCCCTCTGAGGGAATAGGGAAAAGAATAAGAAAAGTAAAAGTGAGAAAACTCATGGGTTAAGATAAAGACAGGTAAAGCAAAAGCCACACACACAAGCAAATCACAACAAAGAATTCACTCACTACTTCCCATTGGCAGGCAGGTATTCAGCCACATCCAGGAAAGCAGGGCTCCATCACACATAGTGGTTACTTGGGAAGACAAATGCCACTGCTTCAAATGTCTCCCACTTCCTTCTTCTTCCCCCAACTTTTTATTGTTGAACATGACATCATATGGTGTGGAATATCGCTTTGGTCAGTTGGGGTCAGCTGTCCTGGCTGTGTCTCCTATCAACTCCTTGTGCACCCCTAGCCTACTCCCTGGTGGAGTGGTGTGAGAAGCAGAAAAGACCTTGACTCTACTCAGCAATAATGAAAACATCTCTGTGTTATCAATGCTATTTTCAGCACAAATCCAAAACCCAGCTCTGTACTAGCTACTATGAAGAAAATTAACTCTATCCCAGCCAAAACCAGTACACGGGGAAATTAATTACTGCTTTTAATTAATGAAAATGTTTAGATTAACAGGAAAGCAAATAGATTGCTAGGGAAGGATCATAATTTAATTTTTTTTAAGAGCTGCTAAATGTAATCCTCCTATATCATAACGTGCATTGAGTGCTTGAGGAGTTTGAGCAACAAAGTGTTGCTGAAAATAAACTAGAGTTTATTTTCCCCCCAAATTAACTCAAATAATTCTGACTGAGCCCTAGAAGAAATGAGCTCTCCTTGTAACTGTATCAAAGGGCTGAGGAACCTGAAAAACTACTGTAAAGGAAATAAGTGCTACTGTTTTACAGATAAACACTGAGGCTAGCTGAAGGCTGTGGGCTAAATCATTGGGTGAAATGAGAGTCAATGTGGCACGAGAACACGGGGAAAAAAAATACAATTATGAAAAATGAGTTAATGTGGATGGGCAGGTCAGCCTTTCTGATGGGGCATCATTGGCAGCCTAACAATGGAGATTTTCTCTGCAGCCACATTCAAGCTCAGACAGGCATGCGGGTTCTGACCCTGGTTCAGGCTTAGCTAAAATGTGATGGCAA
>NW_010291829.1:57671-77055 GCF_000700745.2 Antrostomus carolinensis | reverse complement strand
GAAAAAAAGTCTCTGAACTCAGGAAGATCCTCTCTCTTGTCCATTAACAAAATCTTTTTCAAAATGTAAACATCAGCTGGGAAACTAACTGCTTTCTGTGGCTTTGAAACTTTCCTCCCTGAACTGCAAATTATTTTGGATACAAGTTGTCTTTCATCCTGTGACAGTTAGTAGTGCCAGGCCTCTAGTCCCTAATGGAGCACAAATAATTAAACAAATAATACTCCTCCAAACTCATCTTAAGTGGAAAACACTTTTATCTACAGAAACCAACACAGCAGCAGGGAAAAAACCTACTCCATGAACAGCCTACTCCAAGTTTTTGTTTAAGAAATCAGTGTCTCAGAGGTCAGTCTCTCCAGTCCTGTGGCTCTGCAGCAGGGTCTGAAGAAGGATTTTGGTTGTAGATATATTAGTGTTTCTTCTGGGTCTCTTGAGCAAGCCCTTTCCAGAGACACACATAGGTGCAGCTGGTTAGGGGATTGCAGCTCAGATCAAACTGCTTCACCTCACATATAAGGTCACAGAAGTGACTGTCTGCTACAGACATGTTGTAGCTTCACGGTAGCAAGAAGGAGGATTACACTATTTTGAATCTCAGGCTGGGTGGGACTAGGTAGGTATGGGAAACAGGAAAAAGTTACTTGCTCTGAAACAGCTGGTGTAAACATCCCACGTGATGTACAGTAGCCACTTCTCAACAGTGCTAAGTCTCATCCACTCACCTGAGGTGACATCAGGCAGGAATCACTTTGAATGAGCAGTCTGTAACCTGTAACTCGACACTGAGACTGCCTTGGCCCCAGCAGGGACCCTCAGCTCCGAGTGCACTGTAGACACGGAGAGATGGAGACACACTGTATCGCAGACACTTTGGGTGTGGAGATAAGGGTTCAGCCCCTCAGTTCAGGCTTTCTCTGAAGTGACAGAATAAAGATCTTCCTCACATGCAGGCATGGTTAATAATCGAAGGGTTTCTCCTTTAAAGCACTTTGTAACACTACATTTAAATGTGCTGTATGCATTATTCATCTTTTTTGTAGCAAGCATGGAGGCAGCTGTCAGTCCAACTAGTGTTTCAGAGCTCTACCCTCCAACTGCCTCTCGGAGGCACGATAAGGAATGACATGGTCCATGGGATGAGTTGCCCATGCTTTCAAGCAATTATTTGCCAGATAGCTGCAGCCCCAGAAGCATCACCATATTCAACTTTGTCTAGGGAAGCCTGGAGGAGGATTTTGTTACAAAAAAAAGGAGGGGGTTTTCTTGCATCTACGCTGTACTGAAGGCAGCAAATCATGACTCTCCTCTCAACAGCTTTACTACATTCCTTCTCTTGTACCTTTGTCTCTCAGGGCTTCTCCATAAAAGATTATAAAAACTACAGTACTTTGGGATTGTAGTTTGCAGTTTGGTGGATACAGCATCTCACATATCAGACTAATGATACTGGTTAGGATCCTTCTATACAATTAATTTGAATATCACAAGCAAAATCTTGCCTACTGTCAGTGACACTTGCGTCCACAATGGCTGAATTTGCTACAGCCCCAGAGAAGTTGAGGAAATCCAAGGGTTGTCTGGTTCCTATTACGCTTACACATGGCTAGGCTGTTACAGCTTGGTGGGAGGTCATTATACAAACCTAAGCATGACCCTATTCTCTGAGCACTTAGAGTCAAGGTTAGCTATTTGACTGGATGTATTTCAATCATGCCACTCTCTCTGCTAACTATAAGCTTATAAAATTCCTAGAGAAAATAACATAAATTAGCATAAACCTAAAGTCTCTCTAACTTATCCCAGCAGAAAGCAAGCCTTTGCACAGACAGAACAGCATGGCGCTACTGCCCTGGAAGGCTGGCTGATCTGTGTATCTCTGTACCTTCTCAATGACATAAGAACTCAAGTCATTAATCCCATATTAAGGCGGGCTGTTTAGATGTTGGGCTGTTCACCTCATTCAGAGCTCTCATACACAGCGTTAAGGTTTGGGGTTTTTTTTCACGTGGAGAAGGTCTGGTTAAGGTCCACTGGTCAAAATGACCCAAAATTACAATGTGAGACTCAATCTGCAATACAGGGGAGAGAAAACTTGTTCCCTTATTTTGTTCATTTTATCCAGTTCGAAGGTCACCTCTACTGCCTGTGTGCCTACAGCACAAGGAAGGCATCTTGAAATTCTCACATTGAGAAATACATAACAACACAGACTTCTAGGTCCTGCTTTCAGCATAGTGAAAAGTAATAGACAGCCATATTACCAAGCAGGAAATAAGGGAAAATAATAATAATAATAAAAAAGTTAAACCTGCAGATGAAACACATCTTTTAGGTTGATGACTTGGTATATGATAGCACTTTGATTTTATCAATCAGAAAACAATTTGACTTCAGTCTTTTCTTCTGGGTATTATGGCCAGGATCATACCAACACTCTAATCTAAAAGGATCTATTCTAACTGAAGCATTATTTATTCACATGCTTTATTATTCTGTTTTATAGAAAAATGTAAGGACAGAATCTCATTAACTGAAGAAAAATAGTTTTCTTTTTTAATGCCATGATCATGGTAGCTCTGCAATCAAGGGTAATGTTTAAAACACTGAATGTACCTAGAGATATAATGTGGCAAGGAAACTTTCCATGCATTCAATGAGAGATGTCAGCACACAGATAAAATACTAATCCCTTGTTATCAGCTCTAGGTACCACACTAAAGGCAATTGTCAGAAATTCTCAGCAGAAGCTGACAGGACCAAAACAGGGTTCATTTAGGGTCACTGGAAATTCCTGCTTTATCTGCATAAAAAATTCAGCAAGTACTTTAAGAGTCTTGCTTTCCAGCAAAAGTTTAAGGAATTAAATGTAGCCACATACTAACGGCAAGCAATTGTTTGAACCCTAGATCCTCAAAAGTATTTAAACACTAACACCTACTGATTTCCAGGAAAAGCAATCCAGCACCTTAGCCCAAATGCCCTGCTAGGTAGAGAAGTATAAATCTCTCTGAAGTCAATATGTCTGTCCCATCTGTATGTCTGCTTTATGGCAGTTAAGGTGACGGCAGAGAATTGACATCAAATTAGGAAAATTATTTGAGTTCTTAACTATATTTTAACTCCCTGCTCTTTCTGACAAAGGATAATTAACTTTTTTTTAATTCTCTGAAGGTACAGTAATATCCACAGATAAATTCATATTGGATTTTATACATATTTGGTATATACTTTGTTTATTGTCTCAGTGTTCAGCCATTAGCAGTGAATCTCTGTGTTGTTATACAAACCCGAAAACAACAACTACATATAACAATCAGTATCTGCCTTAGGACACACAATAAGCTGAAGAGAATGATCTGAAAATGCTTTAGAGATGCTTGCCAAACCAAGACTTACTGTTTATAGCTAGAACAGATGCCTGCTAATTCAGGTGGGCACTTAAACTATAAAAGCAGATTATGTCTACACACACATCTTTGAGCCACCTGCACTATGGCCGTGGCTACGCCAGCCGTTCATCCAGTGGCTCCCCCAGCCGTTCATCCAGCCTGAATGAAAGGTGTAGAAAGGCTGCAGTGTCCACTTTAACATTTTAAGCTGGTAATTATACTGGGATTTACCCAGGATGTGAAAACTACAAACTCCTCCAATAAGCAAATCCATCATTCCTGGGTTAGTGCAATACTGTGGCCTTGGTTGATGATGTCTGAACCCCAGATCTTTGACTATTTATGTGTATATATAAATTCCTACCCCAGGCGTACAAAAAGGGCTAGAGAACTGAACCAGGAGTCAGTTATGAAAGGTAGAATGATCTGGTGGTTGCATCATGGCTGAAAAGCAGAGAAGCTATGTTTCCTTTCTTTTTCTCAGAAATGTGCATCCACTGACATCTGGCAAGCTGGTAGAAATTTCCTATGCTTCATTTTCTTCACTTGTAAAACCTGATTCATCAGTAATGTTGATAATTTAAACTTTCCTTCATCAGTGTTTTGAAAAGGGTAGTCAAAAAAGGTATTTTAAGGTAATCTTTAACAGAGTGTATATGGGGAAGGATAACCATGGGCAGAGAACAGAGCGGGAGTTCCAGGTTGCTGCTCAGAGCTCTACCATTGCCTGTTTGGAGACTAGAAAAACAGCATTGCACCTCTGCATCCCTCAGCTTTCCCATCCATAAAATGGAGACAACAGTACCAAGCTTCAGTTTATAAAGCACTCTGACTGAGGACTGAGAAAGTTACATTCATATTGGCATCTTGCTTCCAGGAACTATATTTTCAGAAGCACACTATCACCTCCCTCTTCCACTTCTACTGAACATCCCATTTGAAGTTAACAACTTCCTACTGTTATAATGTTGTTAGTGATCCCAGTCAGGAACAGAGAGCTAAAATGAGCAACAAAAACACAGGCCTTCATTTAGAGACATAATCTGTTTAATAAATATGACTGTAAAAGCAATAAACAATAGCAATTATACATTACGCTACATTGTATTTAACGAAAGGGCAAAAGAAGATGAAAAAGTACATCAAAAAAAGTAATTTTAAAATTAGAAATAGTTCCAACACTATAAGAAAACTTTTTGATTGGCTTACTATAAAAATAAGTTGGCTAATGTTGGACTTCAGTCGAGAGTATTATACAGTTGCTGCCAAAACTTTCCCGTCTTTCTTAAAGCTGTAGTTGCAAAGACAATAGCAAAGCCATACAAACTGCTGTGATTCTACCTGTCTTCAGAGAAACTACAGAAAGATGCAGAGGACTCTACTGAGATTATCCTATAACTACTATGGGTCTAACGTTCTTACAGTTGGTACCACGTTTTTTCTTTGCCAGCAAGTAGGTTGATTTGGGCTCATGCCTAGTTTGTGACAGAGAAATTCAAACTCACCACCATCAAACTCCCACCCCGGGACTCTGGGCAATCCCAACAACACTGCTTTCTCCTGGTTTTGACTCAGACTGCTATGCACAATGTCTACTGAACAAAACCCACTCATGTTAGGAATCAAGGTGCCTCCTAAGTGAGCTACGTTGATTATGAACCGGCCTCTATTCGCCTTCCCCTAATGCAGTTTTAAGTAAGTATATATTGGTTACTGTCTTTATCTCTTTGCACTTCAAACCAAAAGCCTGGTGCTAGGTTTACCTGAGTTGGGTTGGAAATCAACAGCTGTGATGACCACGGGTTAGGCTTCAGCCAGATATCCAGTGTCTTGGAGGACTTATTCGAGGTATGCTAAGCCTGCTTTCCTGCTGTTTCCTTGCATAGTATATGTGAACATGTCTTGCAGCCTCATTTCTAGTTGCAGTATAAGATATAAACTTATGTTATTGGTAAGAAATCAAATCTTGTACAAGAATGATCCTGTGGTGCTGGGGCTCAAAATGCATGGCAGCAATCTCAGGCCAAATCTTCCTTTATTCTCCCTCCTCTTCCTGGAGTGGCAAGAGTTTTCAGATGTGCAACCAAGGGGGGTTGCCAAGAAGGCCATCGGAAACTGCATGCAGACATTTCCCTGCTCACTCTTCTATGGCCAAGGTGTTTTTCAAAAAATTGGCAGACCCTGGGGTGACTCCCAAAAGGCAGAGATCTCCTGGGACTTCCCCAGACAAATCCAAACATCAGCACTAAATGCAGCTGAGAGTGTTCCTAAGTCTTTCTCTTAGCCAAAACTGAAGGTGTAATGCTGGTACAAAGTACAATGTAAGTTCATGCGGGCAATAACCTCCTACAAGTGCATTATGGACAGCCCTCCCTGCCTGTAAATGCATGCTAGTTCTGTTCCATTTGATTAGGAGGCTAAAAGTTATCTTTCAACAGTGCTATCAATGGGATACCTTGGTGTGAGTAGGCTAAAAAAGCTGTTTAAGAAAGAGCCTGGCCTTGCGGTTGGGATCGCCCACACTCGTACTTGGCCTCCACACAGCAGTGGGGCACAGACAGCAGCTGCAGCTAGAGGAATGAAGGGCAGAGTCCAAACAAAGACATAAACCAGACCGACCAAGAATATTTTCAGTGCCTTTAAACTCCAGTGTGATTTTTTGTGTGTCCTATGAAAGTCTGCTGGGGCGGCTAGCCCTCCCGCAGGCAAAAGTGCTAAAAGAGCAGTTAAGTCTAAAGCCAAGAACCCTAAATACCCCCTCCCACCTCCCCCAGCCCTTCTCCCCCCACATCCTAACCCACCCCTCTCCCTAAAGAAGACACCCCCATGCATATTCTTGGCCTATATAATTATGACTTTTCTACAAATTAGAGACAGATCAGAAAAAAAAGGAGTGGAGGGGTGAGGGGAAGGGCTGCAGGAGTGAATAGTGGTACCAGTTCCTCTCCCCCCACCCCCCACTAAAGTTGAACACCTGTACAATGCAGTTCCACTATGGTCTCAGTATAATGTCCACATGCACAGGCTTAAAGCTAAAAACCCTTTGTCATCTGAAGAATTAAAAAGTCCAAATGCAGTGAGCTCTCCTCTTTTTTAGATATAGATCTATATTGGTGTCCTCAATTCAACCATTTACATAGGTAGGGATTTCTTTTGTGCTCTGGGGCTCAGCAGCTGTGGAAATACTTCCTGTAGCAAAGAAAGAACAAAATAAAAGTCAGTAAATAAAAAGTGTGTTTAGCCAAGGAAGATGTATGAAAGTATCGCATTGCAGGCTTTTAGGATTCAACTGTTCCAAACTGACAAGTTCTTCCCAGAAATTTTTTCTTGTCATTCAAAACACTGAAGGTGATGTCCTGTTCCTTTGCTAATGAAGATGATTCACCCATGTTGAATAGAAAAGGGAGAGACCAGAGCAGAGGGGTGGAGGGAAGGAGGGGTTGAAGTCCTCAGAGGAAATGTGTAACTAATTTGCAATTATAAGTTATTGGAGATTTCGTAAGTAACCTTAAGATTTGCATTTGCAAAAGAAGAGTCTAAACCACTCGCATCCAGAAAATACAGTCTTTTGCTGCCAGAGTTTGGAGAGAAAATTAAATGATCCAGGGACATTCATTCAGATTCTTCCAAGGAAGGATCCTTGAATGTTAGTAAAAGGGGTTGAAAAAACCTGGCTTCTGAACAACCATACAAAAAGAGAAACACCCAATTACAGTCTTGCTTCATTTTCTCAAAAGAAAAACAATGTCGTAAAAAAAGAAATTGCTGATTTCCAGAAACAGATGAGGTGGTTGTATAGGAGAGTGAAGAGCCTTTGCACTTTCTATTCTGTTCACAACTAGGTCCATATCTTTTCATTTTGTCAGTGAGCTCCGATTCAGTTTCCTCATTCATCTGACTAGTAGGATGGAGAAACACTCTTAGGAAGTTTGTTGGACTGATTCCTTTTGATAGTGAATTGAGTCTATGTATCCCACACGTTTACCTTTTAGGCTCGCTAGTGAAAAACAGGTGCAAACCAAGGAGTAACAAAAGGCCAAATTCTGGCTAAAAACAGTGTCTAGTAGCACAGTTGAGAAACACACAAAATGCTGGCTATTGCAAATTTTTCCGTAGTTGCACCAAACAAAAACACACCCCCAAAATTGGCTTTTGACTGCTCTTGTTCTAGAAGCTTCAAGAGATTAGTTTCTAACACCAGCAAGAGTAGTTTTGAAGATACTTTGAATAGTGCTAGCAGGTGTCTGACTCTTGCCACTTCAGTCTGAGTGACCTGTGAAAACATGTGTTTTCCTACTTGTGGAACAGCATGAACCACAATCATTATATTATTTTAGAAAGGGGAAGCTAAAAGCCCATCTAACAAAGAGAGTTCTTGACCTGAAATTGGGTGTTTCTCTCTTAGCATCTTACATCAATTTTGGCTTGGAGGCTTCTAGGGGAAAAAGAAAGAAAAGCAAATGAAAAAAAATAATTGTTAAAGTTTAGGACCCACCGCTCCGGGTCTTGGCTTGAAACCTCTTGGTGATCCACAAGCCTTTTGGAAGTCCTCTGTCCAGACTACCTTGGTTGCATTTCCTTTCCTTGGTTTCTGGACTGTGGCCTGGGGTTGCTCTGTATGGGGAACACCACATGGGAAGGTTGGTCCCCTCACTCCATTCTGTGTTCTGCTAAGCAGGGATGTCCAGATCTGCTGATGAACAGCTGCTTAAAAGCGTTTAATAGCTACAAGATCTCTCCTTGGTGAATGGGTGAGGAGAGATCAGTATTGATTGCAGTAGGGCTTCCAGATTAGACATTAGTTTCAAGAGACTTTCTTCTTTTTCCTCCCAGGTTGTTTCACAGGCCAGAATCTTAGCACAACACATTCACTTTAATTGCCCTTCCGCTTGCTCCCACTCTGCAGTAGCTGTGACACCAAGCCTGCTTTAGCAAACACTCCCATACCATTTAGGAACATCCTCAGGTAGGATCTAAGGTTTGGTTAAGCTGATAAAATTGTGCAAATAAGAGATATCAGTTATTACTATGCTTCACTCCTGTCTGAGTCAGAATAGATATAAACTTTAATTCCTCTAAAATAGGTCCATGTGCTTATTTGCAGGGGTCCTTTACCATATCTCTGGTCTGGGCCTGCAGAATTGTCACCTCACAAGTGAAGCTAAGCAATGCTCAAGCAATGCTTGCTTTGGCAGAACACATCCCCAGGCTGGATATCCACACCAAGCTAGTTTAGATACCTGCACTTTTGATTCCTGCAGCTCCTTTGCTGTAGAAATTGCTGCTGTGCATGACCAGCACCTCCCTGCTCCAACCCAACACTTTTACTATACTCAGGGTGAAAGAAAACATATAGGCACGAGCAAACGTGACTGATCCCAGCATGCTCACTTCAAGTTATTCACTTTAGGTCCTATGAAAGCCAGCTTTGCAAATTTTTAACCACAGAGGCCTGTGGGAGAAATCAGTTCAAGGACCAATCCTGAAATCCCAGGTTTTGCTCAATTTCCCTGAGAATCAGCCAGGCTAGCAGTGCCGCTGGCAACAAGGTCTGGCACAGCATGAATTCATAGCAGTCAGAACATCAATGAACTTTTAGCTTTTAGATCTGACTTACCAAATCACTGCTCACCTCCATTTCCAGGTGAGAGTGGCCGAAGTTCTCCTGGATATGCCTCAGGTGGGAAGTTTAACCCCACAACTATGTCAGCCCCAGCAAAATAAATTAAATTGCCTTATAGCGCAAGTTAAGTGCGGGCAGGATTTTTGAGAAGGGGAAGGGATCTACACAGAGCAACTAGGAGAAAAGAAAAGCCTAAAGGTGTTCCCCTCCCTTTCATTACATGGTAGTGAGGGAGAGGGGAGAGTTAGCAAGGTTTCCTGTAGAAAAACTAATGCTGCAGCAGAAGAGGATGGGAGGAGGACTGTGCAGGAGTATGGGAAGGGAGAAGGCTGAGAAAAGGGTTAGCCAATTACAAGTCAGAGTCTGACCAGCTGTGGGATGCTGCAAGTTATTTACCTATGGGCTGGACTTCCAACTTCTCATCTACTAGTTGCTCAGGGCTCATCAGCTCACTTTGAGGGACATTAGGTATGCTTTCCCTCTGACTGACTGGACTGACCATTTCTTGATCTTTTTCATTCTGCATCTGTGCATATATATTAAGGCCAGGAATCTTCCTAAAACATTAACAGAAACCATCATTGTGGGGTACTCTGTCAGATGATATAGCATCAGCTTTTATAAACCAAGAAACAAATCACTGCAAAAAAAGAAAAACCAGAAAAACAAAACCCAAACACTTCTGTGAAAGGGCAATGGGGACAAGGAAATGGCTCAGGGAGGGTCATACCTTTTGAACTTGTAGATTACAAACACGGCTAGTCCCACAAAAACGACAGAGAGGAGCATCAGCATAGCTGAACCACTGTGACTGGGAGTGAGATCCACCAAGGGAGCTGCAAGAGAGGGAGAGAAGGTTAGAGCTGCCCCAGGTCTCATCTGTACACATGTTTCCAGGACTTTTCTCCACTTCTAATCCAGCTGAGGAGAAAGCTGGGGTCAGACCACTTGTGTTGCTCAACCTACCCTTTGATTTGAAGCCCCATAGCTTTCTCCTTAGAGACCTCTCCTCCGTGGCCTATTACAGGACTACCTGAAACATATTCTCTCATATTGCAGACAATTACCTAAGGTAGGTGCAAATAAGGTCACTTGGGTACCAAAACTAGCATTTTCTGGATAATTCTGGAGCTACCCATGAGTAACTTGACATGTTCTTTCTATTTTGCCTAGAGCTAGTTTCAGTAGCTCCCAATACATAGTGGATAATGAGCAACGGGGTCCTCAGTTTTACTAAAGCAACAATGCTCATCATTGTACTCTTTCTTCTGGACCAGAAGTCCAGTGCCCTTCACAGACACTGCCCTCAGCATCCATGCCTTACCATGGCAAGCTCTTCTCACATGTCTGACATTTTCAGTTTCTTCCTTTATCCCCTTCCTACTCTTCTGAACATCTACTCCCTTTCCTCCGGTGCCCTGCTCTCACTCGTACAAGTGCAGAGAGTGCACAGGCTCAAGAAAAAACAAAACAAAAAAAACCCTAATCAAACAAAAAGTCCCTCTGTGTTTTTCTTCAGAGTTTTGTGCACCACCTTTGCATAACCCCTTGCAAAATAAGGCCACAAGACAGACAGAAGCACGGTTTTCCTAGAAATACAAAGTAAATTGCATTAAATGGATGCAATTTCCATCACTCATACACACATAAACAGAAAGACATCTAGCATCTGAAAAGGGATACACATAGGTCCAGCAGTGTCAGTTGTTCATGCAGACACTAATAAAACATACTGTAGTCTGACATGCAGCTGTAGCTGTGCCATTACACAGAATGAATGCACACAGCCAATACATCCTCACTGACTGTCTCTATCTCATGTCACACACAGAACAAGGCATAGGTAGTACCTTCATCTGCAAAGCAATGAAAGTTAACTTGAACTGCTGCCATACACATCCTCCTTCTCTTGCCCCTCTTCACATGCACTGAATTAAGCCATCCTAAACCAGACCCAGAAGACATAACAAAACATGCACATACATCACATGCACACACGTTTTCAGCTGTCACACTCAGCCTGATAAAGCCAAAATCTATAAAGAGAAGTGAAAAAACTTCTCCTTCCCACATCAAGCAGGCTATCCTCAAGAAGGTGAGGCACCAGGGTGAAATGATCTGTTACTATGAATTCCTTGCACATCTCCACTCTGTCCTCTTTGCATCTGTATTTTGTGGGTCTCTGCAGTTCTGTGGGATGACAAAGTGGCTCTCCAACTGATTCAGGCTCAGCATCACTCAATGTTCTTGTTACAATGCTGTGCGGAGAGTCTGGTAATAAACAGCTATTTAACTGCTTTGTGAGGAATGTTGGCATATTTTACTCTGCTTTAGAGTTGAGGTTGTTGTCTGTTGGGTTGGGGACACTGGTTTGGTGTGGAAGGATTGAACATGATAAATGGATTGCAATCTGTTGTCCATAATTGCCATAAATTGATCCTTCCTCCAGTGTGGCCTGAACAAAGAAGGCGGAGGTGTGAAATGTGCTGAGGCCAATGCTGGTCATTCTTCTGTGCTCCAGGGAATGCATACGCTCATATATAACACACACACAGGCTCATTTCTACAGGTTCTGATTGAATATCCACACCAAGATAGTTTAGATACCTGCACTTTTGATTCCTGCAGCTTCTTTGCTGCAGAAGTTGCTGCGGTGCATGACCAGGAACGCACACACATGGACAAACATACATGTGCAGAGGCAATGGAACATAAATGTAGATATAGATATGCATACATGCGCACTTACAAAAACACATGCTGAGCTTTATGGTTCAGTCAACCACAGCCCATAGCTGCCCAGAGTCGAACACTGAGTCATAGTGAAAAGGCTGGGAAAGAAGGGATATCACAGACCAGAGCAGCAACTCTGGGCCACGTGCATCACCCGAGATTTTCTAGCGACTGCTGCACATGCTGGTTTGTGTTCCAGGTTTCTCTGTTTTATTTAATTTGATTTTTTTATGAAAACTTGGATTTTAAAAGGACAATTCTTCTTCCTTGACAACAAAAACAATAGTTTTCAGCAGTCAAGTAAATCTCTCTTTTGGCGTTTTGTCAAATTCTAAACTATTCCCAAGTTTTGATGTAATGAAATTGGGCCTTTTATTTAGACAAGGAAATGAGTCATGACCTCTGCAGCTTGATAAGGAGCCATAGTCCCCAAATACCTCACAGTGGCTGCTCTCTGGACTTTTTAATATCTAGTTTGGCAGTTCAGACTCATTTTGCATTCTTACCGAATCATATTTCTGTGAGAGACAAAATTCCGTAGTGTTCCTATAGGACATTGTGAAGGCAGTTACAACAATCACTCACACCTCACCAGCAGCTTTGAAGGGAAGTACAACAAAGCCTACCTTGCAGGACAAATGAGTGTTTGCATCTGTTATGGACAAAAATTACTCATTCTTGATGTGTGTGTACATACAAATAAAAATGTGTATTTTTGGTAAGCACAAAGATCATGTATGGATATGTGATTTTAAGTGTCACCTGTTTTCACTACATGAATCACAGAATCACAGAATATTAGGGATTAGATGAAATCAGGAATGTCCCTTCAGTAACAAGAGGTAAAGTTAAGCCTTTCCCAGGAACATCTGATTCTTTCTAACTATTTTTTTTTTTTTTTTTTTAGAAAAGGCCTACAGCATATTCAGGGCCAGAGTACTCATGTGTAAATTTTAATCTGGGATTTGATCTTGACTTTAATGAACATTGATCAAAATGGAAAACAGCCATGTGCATTGGCAGAGTAAATGCTCATAAAAAAATTTTTAAAATTATGAGCAACTCCATGTATGAAGCTCACATTAAGATACTTTCAGATATGTTTCTTTTAAGAGATGGGCACTGAGCATCTTCTGAAAGTACAGATAGTATCACTGGACATCACTGAAAATTCAGGTCAAGGATTGCTTCTCTAATAAGAACATGAATATGAATCACAGAATCACAGAATGTTAGGGATTGGAAGGGACCTCAAAAGATCATCTAGTCCAATGCCCCTGCCGGAGCAGGAATTGAATGTATATAAAATGTACATTAATTTAAATTTTAAATGTAAAGTCACACAATTCTGTGTCATATGTCTATTACATTTTTTTACAACCTACAGGAGGAAAAAAAAAAAAAATCAAACAAACTGCCTTCTCAAGCTGTTGTGGGGTTTGTTTTTTTTTTTTTTTTTTCCCTTTAGAGATTACTCAGCTGTGCTGCATCTCTGATTTTTTATGCTTTTGTTTCTAACATGTCTAAAACTAAGCATTTGATCATCTGTTCCACAGCTAATGGAAAGCAGAACCATGCAGCAATACTCCCAGGGCAGATATTAGCAAGTTCTGTTTAGGAAAAATAAAATATTGCAAACACCAAGGCTTTCTTCTTTGGGGATTTAACTGCAGTCAAGTTACACCCTTTCTTAACAGTCTCTTTTTCCTTTCCTTTATGGACAAGGCAGCACCTGGACGGACTCCAGCTTGGGTAGACTTACTGATACCACAGAAAGTTTTTTGTAGAGCAGTTTGCTGGTACAAGTGAACTGCAGCTTTTAGTTTACAAGTTAGCAAAATAAGCTGATACCAACTGATCAGAATTATCATCCAACTGATCAGAATTATCAGCAGCTCCTGAAGAAAAGGAATTCCTAAGAATCCTGAGCAGGGATTTGTTTGCCCCATCTCTTGTAATGGTTTTATAGGGTCTGTGCTGTGAAATGAGGGTTTAGCATTTAGAATAGACAGAGACACATGTAATTAAATATCGTGACTTTCATAGAATGGTTTGGGTTGGAAGGGACCTTAAAAATCATCTAGTCCCAACCCCACTGCCATGAGCAGGGACACCTTCCACTAGACCAGGTTGCTCAAAGTCTCACGCAACCTGGCCTTGAACACTTCCAGAGAGGGGGCATCCACAACTTCTCTGGGCAACCTGTGCCAGTGTCTGACCACCCTCACAGAAAACAATTTATTCCTAATGTCTAATCTAAATCTGCCCTCGTCCAGTTTAAAGCCATTACCCCTTGTTCTGTCACTACCTGACCTTGTAAAAAGTCGCTCTCCCCAGCCTTCTTGTAGCCCCTTCAGGTACTGGAATGCCACAATAAGGTCTCCCTGGAGCCTTCTTTTCTCCAGGCTGTACATCTTTGGAGATGGTTTATTTTGAGATAGGATTAGTTAAAGTCCAAACTGCCTAATCTTATGTTCGTGCATATGTAAATTAACTCTAGTCTTTCAGAATGCTAAACAACTTCTGAACTGTGCTTATTTGCTTTGAATATTCGTTGACTCTAGAATATTTGAATATATCCAAGGCTAGCTGGTAACCTTTGCAGTGTGTGATCCAGGCTGAGTATGCCACAGTGCTGCTTAGCTGTTGAATATTTCAGAGACAGACAAGAAGTATAAATTTCTACTGCTATTTATACTGCATTTCCAAGAACAACAGTAAATTCTTGCACATAAGTAAACAAAAGGATTAGCTGTAAATGCAAAAGCCACTATATCTTTTTGGCATGATAAAGAAAAGGGAGGTAGAGCAGGCTTTTTAATGTCTGCCCATACACTGAGTTCTTCTTGTGACATAAAAACAAGAAATGTTTAAAATACAGCTGATAGCACAGTACTACAATCAAGGAATATATTGCTTGCTGTGCTACAGAGCAACAGAGAGGGTGTACACAGAAAAAGGATACTGACCTGCTGTTAAATGGGCAGCATGGACAAGGATTCGAACCCCTGGCTTCAACTCAAAATAGACCAAGTTTTCATTCAGCTTCTGGATCAGTGTTTCTGAAACCTGGAAAAAAGGAGAAAGTAAGAAATGTATTTGTTTCTTGATCATTGGTTTACATTGCTAAAAAGTGGGTAGGAAATGGAGCTACATGCAAAGCAAAGATTTTGCAGAGGCACCAGACTGACTACAATTTCCTATCACCTTCCTTCAGCTGTCACAAAGGGAGTTTGTGACAGCTGAACACATCTGCCAGTACTATGTCCAGAGTGGTTTGTATATGGTTAGAAATGAACAATAGCAACAAGTTGCCCTGTCACACTTCTGTAGAAATGGCCCAGCAGCAAAGAAGTAATTGAGTCCCAAAGGAACATTACAACAACGTGTTAAGTGTCTGCAGGACCAGCCAGCAACAGCACATCAGTGAACTCTATTTACTATTCAAGCAGAGAGAAACATTTAAATTGTTAATACTCATTTGCTCATAACAAATAACTTCTTGCTCACTGAGCAGCCAGCTCCGTGATCTTAGAGCATGTTCATAACATGTGATATACCTGAATCAAAATGAATAGTTAACCCAGCTTGCACTTAAATTTCAAGTCCTAAAACCAAATTTCATTGCATCCAGCTCTGAGTTTTAAGCCATCTGCTCCCTGATCCTTAAGAACCAGCTCAAATCTGAAAGCATTTACTGACTAGAATCTGGCTTAAAAAAATGCATGTTCCATCTGTTTTTATGTGTTACACACAGAGAGAATATGGTCTTATGTTCTCTCTTTCATGGAAAAGACATTCCACAGAGCTTTTAGATCGCTAGATTATCTTGCTATAACTCTGATAACAACAATAGAGTTCTAGAAAAATGAAGCAGTCTATTCTTCCTTAGAGGACACAAACAGAAAAGAGATAAGACCCCACAGAATTTGTATTTTTACAGTGAAGAAGCCAAGCTTTGGTCCAATCTGTTGGTAAACAGTCCTTTTTTAAAGTCAGTTTGTCACTATATGCACAGAGCCACTTCCTCCATATCACTCAATTATCTCCAAGAAGTTTCAGACATATTGCCATTAAAAGCAAAACATCCAGACAGATTAATCAATGAATGGAAGCCTATAGACATGGTGTTGATAGTTTATTGTGCCTTTTGTATGTTCATTTGCTAGATGTTTCAAATATTTCGCATTTTCTTACAGCAAGGAACAATTTTCCAATTGAACATAGCCACTGTTCTGCATGTTGGTTTACTAGGGAGAGGTGATTGGAGAACTGCAAAAGAACACCCCCACCCCATAACCCTTAATATGCGGTTGCTGAGAACGTTGTGTTTTTATAGCCATACCAAGATCAAGAGGAACTGTATTGTAGTGCTCACCACTTAATTTAATTTGTTTTAAATAAATCCTTATTCCTTCTTTAAGATTAATGAAAAATTGTCAGAAAAAAAGAACATTCCAATAATTTTTACACCATCTTTTTAATGTTCTTCATTTTTGTCTGGTTGAGTTATTTCAGTAAATGCTACCCAGAAATGATTAGATGTTCCTTGGCTATCATTCATCACACTATGAGATTTATCTGCCTCTTTTATTTTTTTTAACATTCTTAATGGTTCTTTCAATGCTCTTGGCTTGTACACTTTATTTCTGGCTGCTGATCACTTGAATAGGTGCCTTTGGTCCAATATGAATTTGGCAATAACTCTTACAGTCATTTTATTTATATTTTTTTAATATATCTCTTTAAAGTTTACAATTTTTTCATGAGTGCCAGAATGAGCAGTAAATATATTTCTTCCAATAGCAAGAAAAAATACCACCTGCTTACAAAGAGCCATCTGCTGAGCTCAGAGCAGCAGGGATGGTGACACAAAGATGCACAGTACATAAAGAAAGCCTGGGAAGCAAATTAAATCCCTCTTTAAGAATTTGAGCATATTAATAACCAAGACTGACAACTATAAAGAGTGCTTCATGTCTAAAACTGGAGCAACAGATGCAGATCGATATGCTATAAGCCAGGTACATTAATGGCTCATGGAAATAATGGGAAAAATATCATCCTGGTCATTTCCAGGCCTAAACATGACCTAACAATTCTTCTCCATACCCCTGCAGGAATTATCTTCCTTTGTGCTCTGAGATTCTAATGTTACTGGAGCAGCTGAGCCTATGAAAAAAATCAACTGCAAGACAGTAAACTGAAGAAAAGAGCTAACCACATTGTGTCATTCCTTTTCAACACATTGTGATAGCTGCACAAAATGGTCAGGGAAACAGTAGAGGTTAAAACCATATGTGATGCCCCCTATACAAAAACAGGCTTAATGTGATGTGGAACTAACAATGCAGCTAGCAAGTGTTGCTATCTAGTATTGGAGAATGGTTTCATCCAGGATCTGGGCAAGAAATTGAAAAATAAGAGAACTTTGAGAAAGTGAGCATGAGAAGAGACCAGAGACTTTGTTTGGCACCAGTGACACAAAGGAACATTGAGATCTCACCTGGCCTGCCTGAGGACTCCTGCAGTGCAGAGTCAGGAGAGTAAAACAACACCAGCAGGGATATTACAGCTGTGAGGTGCCGTGGCAGCCTCCCAGCAGGCAAGTTGATTGTGTGAGAGAAATCTCAACCAATATTCTTGTCTAGTAAGCCGATGAAAAGGAATAATAAGAAGGGGAGAGGCAGTAAGAGTGAAGGAGTAAGAAAAATGAAGAAAGGCAGAGAGAAACAGTCACAACTGAATTTTATTATTACTGTATTGCATTGTTACCTGATCGTGAATGAGGACCGCATTGTACTACATCCTGTACAAATGCAACTCAGAATAAAATTATTTCTGCCTGAAACGATCAGTATCTCAGCAGAAGCTTGAAATAGCCGTCACTGTTCCAGCACTGTATGCAAAATGTCAAAACAGGCAGCAACTGTTCATGCTGCTCAGAGTCCATAGTATATTTCCTTGGCTCAATTAATTATATGCTCTCCCAGTAGCTTTTTGGGTGAAGCTTTTTTGCCTGGGTCTTTGTTGAATCTGAACAAGTCAAAAAATGAGTAACAGCCTGAGACCTTCAAAAGGACCAGAAGTTCTTGTGAGAATCAGACATCTGCCTTCCTCAGGCAGCTCTGGAGATTCCTGACACACACATCTGAGGGAAGAACAGATGCATTCAGACATGTTTTTGAAGTGTTTGCTTGCTTGGCACAATATTTTCATTTCTCTTTATGTAGAAAGTTAGATTCTCTTAGAAATAGACATATAGACAATATAGAAACAAGAAGAAAAATGCATTTCTGTACTTCTAAAAATTATCTGAAATAGAAACCATACAACATGGTTTATGAACACCAGTATTTGAGGTCAACAAGCAGGTTCCACACAGCTAAAGGGCCAAGTTCACACTGGGATTGGACACTGCTCTACAAAGTTGGACCTGACTATGTTTCTGGTCCTCACATGGTCCCAAGGGGATCTGTGGACCGCAGATCACACAGGACACTCACTTTGAGATTGGATTAGTGGCTTTTCTGCCTTTCTTATTCTATCAAGTCTGTTTCTACCTCAGCGGATCACATGTTATCAGACTTTAACCTAGGAGTGGTTCTGACTCTTGCAATTTGTTTACAACATTAATAAAGCATCTTTGAAGTGAACCTCCACACAAAGGCTGATCTCAGTCACCATGGTAATGAAAAGGGTTCAATGGGTAACATTTTGGGTCTTGTGCTTCCCTTTATTTCTGCATTCAAAGTGGAACCATGGATGCATATTTATTTTAAAAGCAGATAAGGAAACATTAAACTACTTTGGCCTGTTTCAAAAATAGCTATGCAACTCCACTTGAACAGCTATACCTTCAGCTAGGGAACTGGTTGGCCTCAGGTTTGTTCCCGTTCCCCTCTTACTCCTGGAGATGCAACTAACTCAGCTGAAGACAAAACATCTTAGAATAGCAACCTCCTAATTTATAGTCTTCAAGAGTCTCCCTTGTGAAAATAATTAGCTTTCAAAATTAGTTTTAGTCCTTAACTGAGCCTCATTGATTTTATCTGCTTCATTTGCAGAATTAAGCATGATGTGCAAAAATAATTCAGTAATAGAAACCATTCTTCATGTATCATTTTTCATCAAAGGACACATAATGAATAATAATAACAGACAATTTGTGAAGGAAAAAAAGAGATTCCAATTTAAAAATGAAACAAAACAAAAATTAATTTGGCTTCTCTTAGCATTTTGTCAGAATTAGGACTGTGAAAGAACCATGTGCACCAAGAAACAGAATTATCATTCAGAAGGGTGAAACCTCTGCTGTAAATTAGTTTAGACTAACTGAATGTGATTCAACTGTGTTAATATGTACTAGCTAAGAATCTAGGTAATTGTATAGATACTGTGTAAGGATCTCAACTAACGAGTGCTACATTTTTATTCAATTCATTGAGTAAATCAATAAACAACTAAGGGAAGAATTATGCACATTGATTGGGAGGAAGCAACTTGAACCAGCATTACAAAAGTGAATCAGGAGTCAGAGTAAATGTGGATTACTTTAAACTGTGCCACTCACCCTGCATAACCTTGATTACTTCACATGAGACCTCTAAAGCTTACTTGCCTTAGCACTAAAAAG
>NW_010291829.1:37142-57651 GCF_000700745.2 Antrostomus carolinensis | reverse complement strand
GGAATTTCTTGAGATCTTTTAATGAAGGATGCTAAATTCAAGTTGCTATTAGTACCCAGAGATACCGTGAAAGCACAAGGCAGAGAATATTCCTGTGGTTACTATGGGACAAAAACTGACCAGCAGATATGAACCCAGAGAGAACCTGAACATAAAAGCCAGGATTCACTTTAGATGAACAAAGGTGACCAGAAGGAGTCTTGAGAATCAAACACTGTTCTGTACACTGAGCAATAGATGAAAAGGCCAGAGGGCTGACAGTCACATGGCAGGAGTTAAAGACATTAAGGCAAGATATATAGGCAGCTTCTTCTATAGCACACAAGTAGCTGATCTGTGATTCTATGTGATCAAGAAAAGCTGTCTAAAGAAAAAAGCCCTTGGTACAAGGTCTTCTGTTTCACATTATTCATTTTTTTCCCCGCTTGCCTTTACTTCTCAGATATAGGCCTAACTTGCCCAAGCACCTAATGGAAGACTGGTCTGTATGCAAAGGTACAGATGTTAAAAAAAAAAAAAATCTCTTCTAGTAAACACTGGATGATTTAGCCCTCTTCCTGGAATTTAATTTCCAGAACTGATTGGCACCATTCCTTTTTCTGTAAGATTTGAAGGTGTTCACTGTCATGATCTTGTTGCTAAAATATTTTGGTGACAGGCACATCTAGAATACATCAGAGGTAAGAAAAGTAGTAAAAGTAAATAGGCTAAAACACTAAAGCTTAAGAAGGTGCATGAAAAAAACTGTATATAAAAAAGATAGAAGCTCCATCAGTTACAATGAAGCAGAAGTAAAACTAAATCTGCTTCAAGGAAAGATTTCCAAGACATACACATGTACAGGCTTCCTGAATGCCACTCCATAGCATTAAATTCACCAGAGGTATTTCATATCCTCAGTTCATCACTGCCCATTTGATATTCAGTCATTCCTGTTATTTCCCATCTCTTTAACTGGATACAGATACTGGCCACAGCTGCAACATGTTGAGCTCAGTTGGCTACCAAACAGCTGGTGTTGCCATTTGCCAAAGACTCCATCATGTTTGCTACATTGCTGATAGCTCTTTTCAGAGAAAAGATTACTGGCCTCAAATGTCCTTACTTCGTTGCTCTTGCATCTGTTTTGCATTCTGCTTTTAGGGTTATTTTGAATAGGCCAGGTAAATGAATGCGAATGGAGAACTACAAGAAAACGCACAAAAACACTGAAACCTTTACTGGATATGAAAACATCACTTTAGCATTCTCATGTGTCTTCTGCTTACATCTCATTTGATTAATAGGAGACACATTTTCTATGTTTGACAAAACGCCTCCACTAGCAAACAATGTGGAGAGAAGAACATTTGTGAAATGCATAAATAAAAAGAGAACCCTTCAGAATCCTCCTATAGAGTAAAACTGTACACTGAAAAAAAATAAATAAAATCAAAAATCTGTGTATTTGTATCACTGCCCTCTACTGAATTTCAAGTAGAATATCTTCCTAATGTGCATTCATTTTGAATTGGATTAGTGCTAAAAATTACTCAGAAATTACTTGAAATGCTACTAATTAGAGGTTTGCTCTTCACTGAGGAGAAAGAATTCGGTGCTTTTGAAAGGGTAGATCTGAATTCTGTAATCATCACATTCACCAAGCCTGCACATAAAGATGGTGTAGCAACTGCATGTCAGCCTGAGTGGCCAATGGCAATTCTGGGTAGAAGTTTCTGCAAGATTTGGGATATTTTACTGGTATTGCAGTGACAATATGTAAATCAAACAGCAGCATTTTACAACTGCCAATTATTTCTACATTTTTAAACAGGTTGGTAGTCTGTCCTCAGTTACTGTGAATGAAGCACAGGAACCCAGTGACCAAATCAGAAAAAAAAAAAAAAAAGAAAAGTCACAACATTCTGGTCAGGAACACAAGAATTTTTTGAATATACAAAATGTTTTGGGATTCTGCTGAACAGAAAGACCTTTTGATTTTTATGAAGCTGTGAAGAATAATTTACACTGACTACAGAAAGTGCAGTGGACCAAGTAATCTGAGGGCCTCAAAAATTCTGTATTTACGTATTAGATGGAATTGTCCCATACTTCACACTGAGAAAGCTTCCCCTGCCTCATACATAGTGGGTTTTTTTCAGCTGTCAAGAGCAGTTAAATGTTTTTAAAGGCACTTTAGTCTCCCATGGGAAATATCAGGAATGCAGAGTTCACATTTGTAAAAGTAATCTGCAAACAGATATGACAATAATTGGTACTGTGTGTACATAAAAAAAATAATTTGGGGCACTTGAATGAGAGTGGTACATCAGCTCAAGGAAACAATGATATCTATCTAACTACAGTCTCAGCGAGAGCATGAGACACAAATGCACCATTCTTGTGGAAAACTGCATGGAAATGTATATTTGTTAAGCGTGGTGCAGTGCATAGGACAACTTATACACTTCTCCAGTCCCGCTGTTATTGTACCCAGCAATTAATGACTTACCGTGTTTAGATTCCTAAAACACAAGTGGCACAGAGTAGTGCTACAGACTTTGACAAATGGGGGACTAAGATCTAGATTATCAAGGGACAGTGGACATCTAGCTGCCTCTGAAGTCAATGGGAATTATGTACCTAGAGACCACAGAGCGGCTGGACAGAGAGGCCCAAAGGTATGCTTAAAAAGCCAAATGAGTATGTAGCAGATAAAACCAGACCAGCTTAATCTGCCACAGGGGGAAACAGCAAGAAAGTAAGCCCCACCATGGTCACTAGATATGTATCAGATTTACTGGTCTCAAGTTAATGAAACCACATATATCCTTCATGTTACCCATAGCAGAATAATGGTCTAGCTCAGGTGATGAAATACGGCTTGGTTAAGCAAGTTTCCAAAAATCTTACAGGTGCTACGTGATAGACTAAGTCTACAGCAATTTCAGGAGTTTCATGCAGGGAGATGTACTTTGAATGCCCTCTTCAGCTACTGTTTCTATCACTTTTGCCTTCTTCCCAGTCCATCATCTGCCCTCAGCCTTGCTTGTTCTAGCTAACAAAAGTCCATAATCTTTCCACCACCTCCATGATTTACATGGTTTCTCCCTTTCAAACCCAAGTTGGGTGAGCAGAACATCAGGATCACAGAGTGTCCCATGCCTCTGTTCTGATACCTGGTGTTTGAATATGGTGGGTTCAGAGCTGTATCGCCACATCCATGTCATGTGACTGTAAGTATACATGCTGGCTTTAGGTGGCTCTAATAGGAGGGAAAAAGAAGGAGAGGGATATAGCACACTTAATTCTCCTAGTAAATCTGTGCCTACAGTGTGCATGGTCGGTTTTCTGCCCTTCTGTGTTGTTTCATTCAGTTTCATTTTAAGAATGAGTTAGGTTTTCCCTCCCTTGGGTGCTGAAACAAGGGCTTTTTCAGAATAGAAACATTAATTTCTGTAACTCCTCTCCATCTGATCTATTCTGACCGCAATTTTCCAGGGACAGAAACTATGTGTCACTGTGTCTCTGGACAGGCTCACCACAAGTCTCAGGTTTGGAAAGCAGCTTCCACATGTCATATGACATAATAAAAAAAGGAACTTATATAATTAAGTGCTTCCTTAAGAAACCGTATTCCATTGCAGTGCTTGTGCAAACTATTTCCATTTTGTTCCTGTAGACTTTGAAGTTTCTCTTCCAAATTAGAAAAAAAAATCATTCAGAACTACAATTCCTTTGGGTGCGCACCTGCAAACACACACATTCACACACATGCCTTTGAATAGCTTGTTGCTTGCTCATGAACACAAAACAGATTTCTGTTCCTACTGGAAAAAAAAAACAACAAAACACAAACAAACAAACAAACAAAAAAACCCAAAACACTGTACATCATAAAGTACCTAAGAAGCAATTTAAGCTGTCATCAGCAAAAACATCTGCTCCCAGTGCTCATCCCAGTGTCTTCAGGCACATGGAAGCTGTTGAATAGGGTCTGAAACACTTTGGGAAAGGGATAGTGAAGGATTACAAGCCAAATGGATGATAAAACAGGAACAGCATCAGAATATGCTTCAGAGCTGAGGGCAGAGACACATTTTGGGGCGCTCCTTAGGCAGTTCCCACTGCTAACAATGCCATTTTCTACTGGAGTAACTAGGAAGGGGAATTCAGTACCCACAGACTAGTAACTAAAACATTCTGATCATCCTGATGGGAGTAGGGGACATACTTCTCCACAAGAAACAGGTGGCTGCAAATGGCAAATAGTTTCTCTCTCTTCAAAGGTTAGCGTTTGGGCCCTGCAGGATGCCAGAGAAGTTGCTGGAGTCCCACTGAAAATGACATTTCTTCTTGTCCATAAAAAGGGTTATAAGAGCACTGTCAGGGCTTCCTTTCTCCACAGCCACAGAGGCTCCATTTTTACAAGGGGGAAAAAGAAAAGGACAAAGCGAGGGAGTAATTGGCAAAATACAAGAAGCTGCTGAGCGCCGGAGGGGAGTTGGTCAGATGTAAATTTGAAAGTTTATGGATTGGTTTCCTTGCCAATTTGTGATGGAGGAAAGAGGAAGGGGGATGGAGGAGAAAAGGGAGGAAAAGTTTTGGAGAGCAGTAAATCTCCATATTTTTTGTTTATTACATGGGTGGTAAAAATTTCAGAGGAAAGGCATTTGTCAAAAAAAGATGACGGCTAAGGGTGCTGAGCAAGGGAAAGCTTAAGAATATGGGTTACCTAGTAGTTCGAAGCCCACAGCTAAGTTAACGAGGCTTTATACCACTGCAAGAGGTAATTGCAAGAGCCAGTAGCAGGCCAGGCAGATGAAAAGGCTATTAGAAAACAAGAATACAAGAAAGAGAAGCTACTGTTGATACATGCACTGATGGGAAGACTCAGTCATTCACAAATTGAGGGACAAATCCAAAGAGAAATGCTAAAACCCTTGTGCCAGCCAGTGGAGTAGCAGGCATCCAGTAATGCTGAGGATTTCACCATACCACTGAGGCTGATATTTGTGAACTGATGACACCCTCTACTCCAATGCTCATATAGCCCATACTAACATGGGGTATGCCTGCTTGAGCCACAGACATGCTGCATGGAGAGGCAGAGGTATAGTGGTGTTTCACTCAGGGCTAGTTATCTTTGCCCCTGGAATCTGAGGAAATAAACTGAGAGATACTTCAGGATTTTTGCCCAGCACAGTATTTTAGTCATAAGCATGCTAAGCCTACCTGGTGGGCAGCATCTTTTGGGTCTGCAGGGACATACAATCCTTGAGTCATAACCTGCTCCAGCTTCACACAGAGAAAACAATCCATAGTGGAGGAACCCTACTGCCAGCATCATGAAGAGGGCAGGCAGATAATCCAACTACATCCCTGAGCCTTAAAGTAATGAAATGCCAACCCAGCTCTGACCTCCAGTGCTTTCTGGACTCTTGACAGCCTTGTAAACTTTGTCTTATGAGGCTACTCCAGTTCATGTTGGCAGGAATCAGCCCCTAAATCCTTTCTACTTTCTTCTTACTTCCATGAAGAAGAACAGAACTTGAATATGACATCATACAAATTTATGCCAATTTAACATTACTGAGGGAACTCAAATGGGAGTCTCCATCCCAAATACAGCTCCAAAGCCTGTTTACATTGTTTGGGAGGGAAAAAAAAAAAAAAAAGGCAAACAAAAACCAACACCAAATACCAATAAAAAACCCCAAAGCGGATGTAGCATGTATATCAGTTGTTGTTTAGACCTTAGTGAATCAGATGCATTTGAACCAAAATTATTTATTCTTACCTCTCTTGGAAATCCCAAATATATATACATAAATGCATAAAAATACACCTCTCCAAGTAATGGACACAATACCTGCTCTAGGTCTGCTGCTGTTCTTTTCTTTTCTCCTGTAGCATCTTGATATGGTAATATGAAGAGTTCAGCAGATGTGGGCAGACCAGGGAGCACTGCGACCAGAATATGCTTGCTTGAAACACCTGTCGCCTGATACACAGACAATTAATGGACAGATAAACAGTGGGGATGACACTGAATGCTGACAGCTTCTTTGCTAAGGCATCACAGTACTATACAAATGATGTAGGGTTACATCTGGTACAACAGAGAGAATCTTGTCAAATCCACTGCAGGTAAAAACTCAGGGACTAATAATTTCCTGATCTAAACTATTTTACCATGTTCTCCAGTAAAATATGCAGGGTCTTAAGGCAACAGTGATAATCAGACAGGGCAAAAGGAGCTCTTGAAAAACAGTTGCATATGGTGCAATTTGCTTTGTGTAAATTTAGCTATTTTAATGTTATCTGACTATCCCAAGTTAGCCCCTGAGATTCTTCATTTAGACAATAGTAAGAAGCCACATGTTAAAGGGCAAGGTATGTGGGCAGAATTGTACTCTAGAGGCGTGATTACCCAAAACACCTTAAAAGCCTAGTGGACACTCAGGAAGAGAGAAGATGATGAATCAAGTTTGAATTCCAAAAGCCAAACAAATCACATCCTGGGCCAATTCTACAAGCTATTGTGGACTTTTTTTGTCTTGGCTGAAAAACTTCAGCAACTAGTTTAAACCCAAAACCCCCTTCAATACAAATTAACCAAAATTCAGAAAAAAGTACCCCTCAGGAATCACTACCAGGGTCATCTCTGGTCATGGGTTTCAGTTGCTGTTACCATGACGTTACACAATCAGATTGTGGAGTTCTCCAGAAAAGGAGCTAGTTCAGACTTCAGGAAGTTTTGTGAGCCAAAAGAAAGAGAAACATAGTTTGCTGAATCTTTCTCCATTACAGGTTGGAATGGATTGGGGTTAGAAGGGATGGAGATCATGTAGTCCAATTCCTTGCTAAAGCTGGTTTACCTAGAGCAGCTTGCACAGGATCCCATCCAGTCGGATTTTTAATATCTCCAGAGAAGGAGACTCCACAGCCTCTCTGGTCAGCCTCTGTGTTGTGGATTATCCAGTAAATGCATTTAAATCTCAAGGTTTTGATTTAAATCTTAAATTTCAAAGTGCTGAATTTAGTAGGTCACTTCTAAAGGGAAAAAAAAAAAAAACAAACCAAAACAAACAAAAAAACCCCCAACGTCCTGAGATACAAGGGCAGACCACAGCAGCTGGATGCAGCACAGAGATTCCTCTGCAGTAAGGACTTGCAACCTCCTCAGACACCAACTGGACCTAAAACTCATGAACTCTTTTCTCTAGTAGATCAGGAGCAAAGACTTGGAACAGCTGCTCATTGAAGGAAATGATGGACAGAGGACAAGGAATCAGTGAAACCGATTAGACATCTCCATTACCTGAGCTAATTCTGTGGCTATCCAATGCATGACTGCTGACAACCCAGGGAAAACCATGTGAGCTATGAAAAGGGAACCCTTCCCCTCCCCTGCACATTAAGGAAAAGCACATGGGTTTGTTGCTGTTGTTTTTTTTTAAAATATGGATTTAGAAAAAAACCCCAACCAATCAAACAAACAAAAACCCATGAAAAAAAACAACAATATAAAGGTGTCATATATTCTTTCCAAGTATTCTGTGAAGCCAGGGCTTGCAGTATTTCTGCTTGCCTAACAGGTTGTTTCAAGATGCCAAGGAAAAGACACAGTATTACCAGTTAATGGAAAGTCTTCATTTTCTAAGGCTGGGAATTATTATTTTTTTGTCTGGAAGCTTCTGGCTGATCTATTCAGTTCATTCCTGTCTTCTTCATCCAAAGCGGGAAACAGGACTCAAAAAATCAATGATGTGAGCAAATAATTATGATTATAATGCAAAATAGGATATTTTATGATAATCTGAAATTATCCCTACTTAAAGAGAAGATCAGATTTTAGTAGAGAACTATAATTTCTTATGCAGAATTTTTATCCAAGTCTATGGTACTCTGTAGTAAGAATGTAATATTTTAATAAAAGTTCATAAAAATTCTATAGCACAGCTATAATTTCCTATTGAATTATTTAGTTATTCAACTCATTTTTATACAGTTTACTTAACTGCTGTAGAAATCTGTTGGTTTTATCTTTAATTTTTACAGGATCTTCTCACAAAGGCTTGTTTAAGGTGAATCATTTAGCTATGTAAAAAGGGATAATTAGCTACCGTTTTTTTTATTTTTTTTTTTTAACCAACAACAAAAAGATTCTGTTTTCACTGCTCTGCTTTTGGAATATAGCCTTAGTACTGCAGTTTTATAACCCTTTTTTATAGCTTGATTTTGTTTTATTGAGATGTTTATACTCTGAAAATTCATCCTGAAGATAAATGGATCCTTGAATACTTGATACAGACATGAATAAGTCAGAAGAACAAGCTCCAGAATTTTTTTTTTCCTTTCCGCCTCTCCTCCTGTCTTTTGAGTAAAATTAAGAAAAAAATCTCAGAAACAACCCAAACAAGTCTGTGTGCACCTGATTAGTGCAGTCTTTCCAGTCTTTTTGCATAGATGATGCCACAAATGAACATATAAGGTTTCTAATAATATTTACAAGCCTTGTATACTTTCAAAATCTGAGTATCTTTATTTTAAAAAGAAAGCAGAAACCTTGTTTCACACAGTTCCTTTCACTATTTTTCTGCTGAGCTGAGTAACCCCAGCTCTCTCTTATAACTTTTCTTAGCCTCTCAGTTTGAAATCCAAATCTTCAGCCACACAAGAATATTTTTATGACATTCTGTTCCATAAAGAAGGAACTTCAGAGCTTCTCCATACTGTTGACGGGAAAAATAGCATCCAGTCATGACCCGTGAACCTCATGCTTTGTGAAAGACATAAAGCACTTACTGGAGTGCTCTTGTCAGTAGTAAAATCTGTTTTATTTTTGGTCTCTTAAGTTTCCTACAGCATATTTGTAATTCCATTAGAATAGCACTACTTTCCACTGCTGTAAAAGAATAGCAATAAAAGAAGTAAGAATTGCTATGCATCAGTAAAGACATTTGTACAGCTATAGGTTGGTACAAGTAATTTGTTTTCTAGATGTCCTTTTCTCGGAAATATTACGCATAATCCAGTGTCATTAAAAAGAATAAATTGAAAGCTGACCCTGACCACCAGATTGTCATAGAATGGGATAATTTCACCTACCTAAAATTTAGGATTCTGGCCTCAAACACTAGTATAGACCCCTTTTATAGTTGGAAGAAACAGAGAGATACCTTCAGAGAATAGCTGGTCCAGTCCTAGTGTAGGCACAAACCAGAAGTTAGAACCACTGTGACACGGGTTATGCACACTGCTTACCTCCACCAGAGCTCTCTTGACTACTCTACTGATGTCCCTTCTCCACTCTGGGATATCTGGATTGTAGTCATCCAAGTTTGGAGAGAATAATAACCGCAGGGACTGAAATTGCTCTGCAGAAACAATGACATGGTGGTGAGTAAAGACTGTGAAATGACCTAGTGCCAAATGAGTGGGCAGAACCTAGTGAAACCTACTGCAGCTCATGTTTTGCTTAATCAATCTGCAGGTGGTACACAAACTGTCAGAGAAACCAGCAGTGTATCTGAGAGATTCACCAAGATATTCAGAGAATCTGAGAGATTCACTGCTGCAGTGTCATGGAACCGAAAAGGGTGATCAGTCCTTACTTCAATGGATGAATAGCACTGGAAAGGGAGCTGTGTTCAGAACATAATTTAAATGCTACCTTAATCTTGACTTCTGAAGCAGGTAAGCCCGTGAAAGAAGCTGTGATTGTACTCCCACAGTCATGCCTCAAACATTTAATACCCTAACTGGAAGGAGACAGGGATAAAGGTGGGTGAGAGGATTAGCCTTGGAAAACGTACTTCTTAATTTCTTTTGCTGTTAACAGAGATGCCCACACTGATCACTAAGACCATGTGTTTAGATAAACAGCTAAAACTGGGATTCCCGGTGCTTATACTTCTATAGTGTAGCCTACATCTACACTATACGATATTTGTGTGCCTTAACTGCTTCTGAGTACAATATCAAGTCAGTACAGATTTCTGTACAGAACTGCAGCACACAGAATTGACTTATCTTTCAAGCTAAACAGCTTTTGCATGAGTTAAGAGGCCTCTACTGGCCAAGAAGGGGGAAAACAGCTCACAAAACGACCTGACATTTTGACAATCATGCAGGATGACCAAATAGTGATAAAGCTGATGCAGAGGGCTCTGGGAAGGAGACTAATGTTTTGCAATCATGTCAGTCTGGACTAATGTCAGTTAGTGGCCTTCAGAGATGTTATGCTGAACTGATAGCACTGGAACTGAGTTTATAATCTCAATCAAAGCATCCTGGAATAAAGACTGCAAGTTGCTGCCAGCTAGCCTGGCACTCTAGCTCTTGACTATGGAGAATCCTATGTGAAATGAAGGAGGAAGAGCTCACCATACACAGCAATAGTCTTTGTATCCTGAAGAATGGTGTTTTTTTGCTGAGACCTGAACGGTGATGGTATTCATCCCTTCCACAGAAAATGTAAATGTGATGCTCCCTTCCAATGTGATCAGTGGCTGCAAATATATCAGAAAAGGAGAAATTAAGTTAATTTGACTGGAAAGGAAAAGCAAAAAAGAGTTTGGCCCACTAGCCTATTGGAATGGTTTGGGGAGTCAGTTCCAGCTTGGAAACTTAAGACATAGAAGGCATCCTGTGACATGGAAGCCAATTTTTCTGGACAGAGCCCAGGGATCCAGATGGGAATTTCCTCCTGAGGAAGTAAGGTACTATAATTTCCAAAGGAGCTAAGTTTTAAGATCCCAGTATTTCCTTCCCACTTAGCATGCTGGCTGTTCTGGATCCCATGTTGAGGTACTCATCTTTGCTGCACTACCCAGAGAGGCCCAGATCCTAATACGAGGGTCTGCAAGACTCAGTGCTCAGGTGTCACACTCCTTCCCTAGATGTAGCTGTTAGTGATTTGTTTAAGGTTGCTCAAGGAGGTTGTGACAGAATGAGGAGACAAATCAAGATATCTCAGTTGTTCTCCCATGTTATCCTTGGACACTTTTGGAAAGTGATGGTGTTTAGAGAAGACACAGGTTCCCTCAGCTTGCTTTGCTGTGCAAACCAGTTTATCAATGAGTTGTGCCCCCTTTCAGCAATCTCTGCTCTAACTTCTGTTTTCAGTTATTAATGAACTCTGGGTGAGATCTTCAAAGCACCCAGTATGAAGTCAAACTCTGTTCCCATTGTAGTCTGTAGTAAATCTCTCACTTCAATGAGAAGAGTTAGACCAACTCTGATCACTTACGAGCTTAATAGATCAGAAGGAAGGTTAAAAGGTGACAATCACAGTCTGTAAGTACCTCTAGGGAGAGATGATTTCTGGTAGTACAGAGAGTCCTTTAATCTACACACAAAGGCATAACAAGATCCAACAGCTTGAGACTGAAGCTAGAGAAATTCAGACTACAAACACAGTGCATGTGTTTAACATTCAGGATAATTAGCTGTAGTGAAATAGTTGAGGGAGAGGGTAAGAAAGAGAAGCAGTGAATTCTCCATCATCTGAGGGAAATTATTAATGCAAAACAACACCATCACCACAAAGTGAGGTTCTGCCTTAATCACAAAGAGTTAAATAAAGCATAAAGTACTGATGAAATCCTCTGACCTGTGTACAGAAGATAACTATGTGTGGTTGAAGGTTCCTCTTGGCTCTACAAAATCCACAAGAATATCTCCCCTAAGAGGCTAATGAGGATCTCTGGGTCCTTCAGTCACAAAAATAGGTAATATAGCAGTTATAATACCTATGCAGGTTTACCAACACTGCAAGCAGAGGCAACAGAATATGCTGCATGCTGTTCTGATACCTGAGCAGAGCCCAGAGGCAGGGAGGTGTGTTGGAAACCATTTTACCCACCAATAGCTGTAGGAGATCAACTGGAAGAACAAACAATCTGAATAAATAGTCCTAGTACCGTGGCTAACTTGTAATCTCCTGAAACAAAGGACTGTTTTCTCAAGGAAGCATACAATGTCAGGAGATGAAACTCATTAATGGAACAGGGGGTGGACACACCCTGACTCTTTCCAAGGAATGTCTTAAGCACTCACAAGACGCAAAAACCCTTAGACGAAACTGCCAGCACAGCCAAAGGGTGGTCCATGATGAACAACGAACATAAAAGGGGAGCACAAGCTTCAGTAAACGGGTATTCCAGAACTAGCTTACCTAGAACCCTCAGGACTGGTGGTATCTATTCATCCCTCTCCTCTCTTTTCTCCCTCTTTTCCTCCTTTCTTTCCCATAACATATGAACCCCAGGTGAGTGGTGAATAACCAACTCTGCAGCAAATTGTATCCTCTTAAGCTTATCTACTGAATAAATTTGTCTATTTATGGATCTCTAGTGCTGTTGCATCTTTATTCCAATCAAAGCGATCAAAGAATCTGAGTCACATTTGCCTCTTTCCTGCCACTGTGTATTCTGACACAGAAAATCGGGATATGACATAGTCATGGGCTGGAATCTGGGATGTGACAATGGCACATGATAATAAGGTCATCTTGCACACATAGTTTAGTAGAGTGTAGGGGCTCAGGACCTGGCTCAGCATATTTAAGGGGAGGTACAGAACTGATGGCAGTCTCTTCTCTTGTTAATCACCAGAGCTATGTAAAGTCAGTTCCAGATATAAAAACAGCTTCAGTTTGAAAGCTTAGTTTCCCAAAAAAACCCCAAACCCATAAGCTTTTGTTGTTGTTGTTGTTGTTGTTGTTGTTGTTGTTGTTGTTGTTGTTGTTGAAAGGAGCAAGGGGAGAAACACAACAAAAACTCTTCTGGATTTTAGTTCCCTACATCCACCTTGGATGTAAATGCAGTGAGAAAGCTATTGGCAATTTGCATGAAATGGCAATAAACCTTACAGTTAAGTCACAGTAACAAAGACAAAGCAGTTCTTTCATTTCAATGTTGGTACATCAAAGAATCATTGGTCTCTTGGTCTCTGGTTTATCATTTTCTTGCATGTGTGACTATTTAGAAGCATTCTCAGATCCCTTTCTCCCTCCCTCCTCAGTCAGGGAGCTCCTCTGTTATTATTTTGATCTCAATCCATGATTGGTCTCTTGGTCTCTGGTTTATCATTTTCTTGCATGTGTTACTATTTAGAAGCATTCTCAGATCCCATTCTCCCTCCCTCCTTAGTCAGGGAGCTCCTCATTATTTTGATCTCAATCCATAGGACATACAAACCTCCGTGTTGTTCCCAAACCACCAGAGGTAAGTAAGTGTTCCCACTTGGCTTGGCCACAGTACTGCCGTGGCGTTGGTCTCTGGTTTATCATTTTCTTGCATGTGTTACTATTTAGAAGCATTCTCAGATCCCATTCTCCCTCCCTCCTTAGTCAGGGAGCTCCTCATTATTTTGATCTCAATCCATAGGACATACAAACCTCCGTGTTGTTCCCAAACCACCAGAGGTAAGTAAGTGTTCCCACTTGGCTTGGCCACAGTACTGCCGTGGCGTTGACCTCCTTGTTCTTTGTGGTGACAAATGGTAGAGATAAGTGAACATGTTCCAAGGGGCCTGCAGAGACAGAAGCAGCAGGTGAGTCTTCCCTCCTTCTGAAATGTCAACCTGGGGGAGAAGGGAGCTGAGGGGATATTATCCATTGGTTTAGGGAAGGGAAGTCCTCCAAATCACTTTGGGGCGTAACGGTTAATGTTTTGGCCCACTGATATTTCAAGAAAGGGAAGCTTACATTCCTTCTGAAATGTCAACCTGGGGGAGAAGGGTTGCTAAGGGGATATCCATTGGCTTAGGGAAGAGAAGTCCTCCAAATCACTTTGGGGCATGACAGTTAATGTTTTGGCCCACTGATGTTTCTAGAAAGGGAAGCTTACACCTGTTCCTCATAGAACAGCAGCTAGCCCTGTACCTGGAGCTGAAAACTCTTTACTGAATGAACATATTCTCAGAGACATTATATATATACAACTTAAAAAACAAGGGCAGAGCCCTGTTATGTGAATATGGCCTTCACTAAGAAGACAAGAATGTACAGGACAAATGGCTTCAGTGGACATGAAGCATCTCTGCTGATGCAAACTGCTGACTTGGTGAACTTCAGCAGTGGTGTATCTATTTATACCAGCTGAAATTCTGTCTGAAGGCAGCTATTCACCAAGTGCCTTCATTTTAATGTTACCTTATACTCCTTTCTTTTCCTCAATAAACTTTTTATTTCTTTACTATAAACAAAACATAATTCATTCGACAAGTGACATTATGCCCAGGGTTACACATTTCTCATCTTCCAGAGACAGATGGGCCTTTGTTGTTACATCTTGTTCTATAGATTATTTTTTAAAATGTGTTCTGGCTGTTCACTTAGTGAACAAAGCAATTGTCCTGAGAGTGACAGAGAAAGAAAAAGAAAGAAATCCCAAGTGACATGGGGACACGGGTTTCTTAGCAAATTAAGGCCACATCTACATGTCCTGTACCTGCAAGCTCCCCAGTGATGAGAAGCAGAGACCACAGCCTGGGAGGATCAATTGCATTGTCCATATGGAGTTGAGATACATTGCTAGAGGATATTATAGATTTCGGGAAAGCATTTTTCAGGACATAATCCATGCCCTTATCATCACTTAGACTTTACTTTTTAATCTAAAGGAACACCACACAGCACACATAGGCAGAGACACACACATGTGGAAAACTTCTTGTATAATCAATGCTAGCATAAACAAGGACCAGTGTTCCTGACTTATTCCTGAAATGCATCTTTCTCTGGGTTGGGGAGACAGCCACTGCTTAAACTGATACAGCCCAATTAAGAGTTATCCAATGTCAGACTAACCAAAGTCTGCTATAGACGAGACCATAACTCATTTTTCCTTTTATAATCATCAGTCAATGCTCTTGAAAATTCATGAGAAGCCAGAATTTCACCCTTATGATTTTAATGGCATTCCCCTGCTCAGACACATTTTTGTGACTAGGCCATGCCTGCTCTCAGCAATACCCTGAGACCTGAAAAACAGCAGCTTCCCAGGCTAAATGTTCATCAGCTCTGGTATCCTTTGGGATGTTTGCCAAATGCCTAATGTCAGCACACCCCTCTAAAGGAATACATTTCCTAATACTGAATGCAGTGACAGCAGTGACAATGGAGCCCATATAAAGTCTAATACACTCCAACATTACTGCACAGCTGCTCTGAAATACAGCTCAAATGATCCTGCACTGCGCAGAGTGTCCAGCACCTCCTCGGACCTCCACCATATGGTGGCTAGGAAAGGACATGAAAAGACAGCTCAAGCAAGCCAATTGTCCCTTAGTATTTCTCTGCAAATAGTCTATGGGTCAAAGTAGCTGAAATGCTGAGCTATTATCTGGCCAGCAGATGGGGATAGCTTCCTCTGGATGGGCCCTTGGCTTGGTAGTAGACTGCTTTCTCCTAGGTAAATTTGAAGAGAATTCAAGAGAATTAATTTCTGAGCTTCATATGGGGCCATGGAGACTACAGATTTTCACCTGCCCCAGGAAAAAAACCGTGTACAAGTGGCAGGCAACAGAAAGGTAGAAGCTTCTCAAAAGGTTCACTTGGGCAGCTGATATTATTCTGAAGCATTCAGGCAAATACATAACTAACTTTCCAGGGGAAATTTTTGACCTGTCAGGACAGTTCAGAGACAGCCTATGGGCTGGAGAAGCAGTTTTATACAACTTACTGTCTATCCACCCCAAAATGCTCCTGCCTTACAATAACCTGCATTTCTGGATCCCTGGACCAACTGGTCCAGTGGCTGCAGTTTTTCCCTCAGCAAGGCTGCTGGCCACAGGTAGGGAAGGGTGTTGAAAAGCCCAGATCTGGCTGCACGCGCTCATGTATCAACCCTGTAACAAGGGGTCACCCAGTTAGTAGCCCTTCCTAAAATTCTTCTGATGTTCAGGCTGCACACTGCTTTTCTGTGGATCTTAGCAATATAGTGTGTGTGTCTATTGTAAAGACAGATATTTTTACAAAACTCTGCACAGGCCAAACTCATACACCCCAAGCAGAATATTCAGTGGAGAGCTGAGTGGCAATGCAAGCATCTAAATAGGATTTAGAATCTTTTGTGGATCTGGGTGTTAGGCTCTGGAGGGGACTGGATTTACTGTGCTCATCTGTCTTCATCAAATCTATTGGTAGTCTGAGTGGCAGCATGCTCGGTCTGCAACCTGTTTTGAAGTCCCTAATTCTTATCATGTAGAAAAAGGTGAGACATTTTCCTTAGAGCTGTCACTTCTCCGAGGGGTCAGGCACATATAATCTGGGCCTGGCTGAAATGATCACACAGTATTTAAGTCCCATGCTGGCATTACCTATGCACAACACAGAAACATACACTATCAGCTGCTAAGTCACACAAATATATTTGAATATTGTTTATTTCTTGTACTGCTTAAACAATCAAAATGGTCTTAAGCCTTCAATGTCTCAAGAAAATGGATTAAAACTGCTATAAACCATAGAGCCACTATGACAGAGAGTGAAGGCTGGACTTCTACCTTCTCCTTCCATTTTGTGATTATTGTGTGAGAAAACTGTTGTTGCTTCATGAGGCCTCATTACTTTGCAGATAGACTGAGGGTGTACAATGGTCCCCATGGAATTCTTTCCTGTCAAACAGCAAATGATTACAAACCCTGCCTGTATGGTTTGAGGCTGACAGAACCTCCTGCAAAATATCAACCACCAAAACACTTCTTCATTTGTTTCCAATGACCTTTACAAAGAGTTAAAAAAAACCCCAAAAAACAAACACACAGCTTCTGTTGAGCTGACTTCTGACTTCCACAACCAGCAGCAGTGAGAGGGGGATTTCTGCATTCACATGCAGGAAGGCAAACTAGAACAGGACTCCAGAACCAAAGAAATTACACAAAAGTGGATAAATGTCTATTCTGAGCAGGGGTCCTTTTCTCTCCCCTATTTAGGATGATATTAAACTAAAAATAAATAAATAAATCAGTAGTTGTCTGAAAGATTCACCAGTGCCTGAGCACAGAAGTGATATAGGCTAAGCCATCAAATCAAAAAAGCAAGCTTCACAATAAGCTAAGTAATGAGTAGTTACTTTAGTGAGGTATTATAAGTTCTTCAAACGTGGTGCTGCTGAAGGATTATGTGACGTAAAAGTTTGACACAGACTGGGATCTATCAGGTTAGGGAATCATAAATGGTACACTATGATCACAAACTGAAGGTCTTCTTGAAGAGAGGCATTCAGAGAGATATTTGCTCCCACTTCTCTAGTGTTACCCCATAAACCTCCTATTCCCCACAGCTATACCTCCCACTGCTCCTACCTGTTGATACAATGGTGCACTGTGAAAGAGCTGCCCTCTTTCCCTGAAGAGGCAGCTGCTTTTATACTGTAGGAAGTAACTCCAAAACTTGCATTAAATTATATGGAATGTACTAAAATATCTGGACAATAAGTAGAGTTAATTTGGTAAAGGGTAAGTTGTATTTCTGTAAGCATAACCTTAAGTTTTGGAATTTCCTTTTTTTTTATCAGTAGATCTGGCACAGAGGCACACAGCTGAAAACATAAATAATAATTTAAAAAAACCCAAAACCAAACACCACTGTCTAAAGAAAACAATGGCCCTAAGCAAAATCCGTTAGGGATGTTACAAAATTTCAATAACAGGTTGACCCTTTGGGTTCATAACCATGTTCTAGAATAAATATGCAAGAACACATTTCTGGTTTTATGCAAGGACTTGAAATACATTTCAGTTGTAAATCAAAGACAGTTGAAGTATTAAAAGGTTAAGAAGAACAGCATAAGAGCAATGTGAAGCTTATATTTTTTTCTTGTAATACTCTTTAACACCAAGATTTTGGTTTCTATGACAACAGAAAGACTGAAATGCAGTGGTTTCTATACCAGATGCAGTTGCATTTCATTAGAGGGCAAAACACATGTACAAAGTATAAGTCAAGGCTTTTAAAAGTGATTAAAGATCCTGGATGTCTTTGTTTTTCGGTAAGTGTAAACATGCTAATGATGGTTCATTTCCAAAAGGGCTGGACACTCCTTTGAGGTGTCCCAAATTAGACTATCCAAAATTAGAGGCTTAACATGGTTTAAAAAGCAAATGTCACTATTGCCTGTGCCTCCTCTCAGTCTGGTGTCCACTGCTGGAGAACAGACAAACACTCATCATATCCCATCACTCTGCTCCCAGCTGCAAAGCCCTAAACATCATCTCTAAGGACATGTTTTAAAGAATGGCAGAAGCTAACAACAAGTATGAACATACATACACGTTACATGCAGGTAGAGGACAGCGTTGTCAGATCCCAGGCTGTTTTCCACCAACACAGTCACTCGGAATATGCCCACGCTCTGGTAGATATGCTTGATCCCATCTTCTGTTGAGCTGAGATTGGCATAAGACACAGCAATGCCATCTCCAAAGTCCACCTGAATGAGGGATCTCTGGAGGTCTCCCTGTGGTGAGAGAAAAGAGAAATGGTCAGAATAGTCTCTGCTTTTTTTGAGAGACTGGATCAGTAGGGTGACCAAGACCAATCAGAGGATAGCAATAAGGTCTAATATTACTAGAGGAAAACTGGTCACTTCATCAACTTGCTCTGTAATCTGTGGAGAGAAAGTTACTTCCTGCTGAGGTTGACTCAGCTGCACTGTGAAGGAGGTATCCTCCAAGGCACATGCTGTAGCTCTGCTTTCCTATCACCAGGGAAATAGAAAATCTTGAAAATATACTGGCTCTTTCCCCTGGGTTTCCTTATAGTGAAGAGCAGGGTTGTAGTAGGGAATGGTGCTTGCCTCAACAAGTGCCCAGGAGATGGGTAGCTATCAAGATTGCCTCAGGAGTCTTTGGAACAACCCACATTGTGAGCTTTTGTATTTAAAACCATAAAAAGTAGAAAGATAAAACTGAAAAGTTCTCAGGGAAGAGTCACAGAATTACAGAATCACAGAATGGTAGGGGTTGGAAGGGACCTCTGGAGATCATCTAGTCCAACCCCCCTGCCAAAGCAGGTTCACCTCGAGTAGGTTGCACAGGACTGCATCCGGGTGAGTTTTGAACGTCTCCAGAGAAGGAGACTCCACAACCTCTCTGGGCAGCCTGTCCCAGTGCTCTCTCATCCTCACAGTAAAGAAGTTTTTCCTCATGTTTAAGTGGAATCTCCTGTGTTGAAGCTTGTGCTGATATTTATAAACATTAATAAGGTCCCCTCTAAAGAGGCTCAGATGTCTCGGTGTTTGCTCATAAGAAAGATACTCTAGCCCCTTAATCATCTTAGTAGCCCTCCACTGGACTCTCTCCAGTTCCCTATCTCTGTTGAACTGAGGAGCCCAGAACTGCACACAATACTCCAGATGTGGCCTCACCAGAGCAGAGTAGAGGGGGAGGAGAACCTCCCTCCACCTGCTAGTCACACTCTTCTTAATGCACCCCAGGAGACCATTTGCTTTCTCAGCCACAAGGGCACATTGTTGGCTCATGGTCAACTGCTCATCCAACAGTACTCCCAGGTCCTTCTCTGCAGGGCTGCTTTCAACTATGTCAAAGAGGTGGGGTGTCAAAAGAACTGCTTCAACCTCACATAATGAGAGCTTACAGCAGTTTATGACTTGCTCAGTGGCCTGATTTAAAATGAGCTGGATTTGTATTTATTTCAGAACATCTACTAACACTGCTGACACTAAGTGGGACCCTTTGTGCCTGCCTCAGAAGGGAAGAGCTAATGAATTGACAGAGCTGATTAAACTCTTCTCGTCCTGCCTAGAGATAATCAGAGCAGAGTGGGTTTGTGGTACAAGTCAGATTGAATTTTGTGACACTAGTCTCTTGGGCTGCTAATTTAGCATTGAAATTTTTACAATAAATTATAATACATAAATAAAAATCACAGTTGGGAAACAAACAAACAAAACCCCACCACAAATCAAAAGTCAAGGATATCGGGGATCTGATAATGTGAAACAATCCTAAAACAAGTTTGAATCTTCCACTACTGAAACTGAATTCCAGCTTGGTGCATGCAGCTTCATCAAACTCGATATCAGAGTCATTCATCCTTAAAAGGCTTTTAAAACTCAAAAGAGGAGAGTAATGTCATTTCCTTATTCTGCTTTACAGACAAAAAGCGATTTTTTAACTTTTGTTTAAAAGATAGAGAAGCGAGTCACATTTTTAAACAAAACAAAAACAAAAAAACAGATAACCTGTCTCACACACTAGAAACACCTGTAAGATTTTCTTGATATGCCTATGATAAGGGCTGTTTCTGACAGCTGAATAGTTATACAGTCTACTCTGACCTGTGTAACAACTGTGGCTGCTATAGATCCTCTCCTTTTCAGGTAAGATGCAGTACCTGTCTTAACTTTAAGTATTTTTACTCCTTTTGAAAGTCCCCCTCAGTGGCTCTGCATGATGTTTATGCTGGGTATGTTCATGCCTGCTGGCTCTTGCTATGGAGCAGCTCACTCCACAGGCTGGGGCCCCGAAGCAGCTGCCCCTGTCTGGGGGGAAG
>NW_010291829.1:33098-37114 GCF_000700745.2 Antrostomus carolinensis | reverse complement strand
GAAGCACCTGCCACTGTCTGGAAGAATGCCGGTAAATTAATAGCTCAGGGCAGTTCATAAAACTGGCTGCAAGCACATTTAATTTACTTTGATTTGGTTTCCTTTTCCTTCTGGGGTGGGGGTTGGTTTTTTGTTTGTTTTTTTTTTTCTTTCTCCCTGAGAAACAGTCCTCTGGATGCCCAACTGGAATGAAAGGTACTCATGTAAATGGTTGGTGTCAGGCAGGTTTCCACATCAGAAAGGGAAATGTGTGTGTGAGTATGGGAGGGAATTGCAACATAAGCTTTACATTCTTCGTGTTCTCTCATGTTTTTATAACTTGTTGTGAAGTGAGAAACAGTGGAGGCTTGCCTGAATGGAAAGCAGGAGGAGCAGAGCTATACCTGGGGATGGCAAGAGAGACAAATTTTCCCAGATGCTCTCTTTTTATAGGCTGAAGCTGTAGTCATTACACTGCCCTGGCACCCTGCTTGGAAGCCCAGTTGCTTCTAAATGGATGAGATAAAAATAACTGTGTTGCTCTGTTCTGGAGGATGCCAGACTGAAGGTGGGACATCCCTTAACAGAGGCACATGTCTGGGGATTCCTCCAGATATCCCATGCCATTTCCTTCTTGGTGTCTCGAAGTTACGGACAACTCCTTGTTCTCGAGAGCACCAACGAAGGCAAAAGAACTGTGAGGTGCTGAGACTTTAGTGAGAAGGCCAACTTGAATATCCTTTCAGAAAGAAACATGGTGATCTTGCAAGTTAACCCAGCTCCAGTTTTCACCATCTTTCATTAATAAAAAAGAATTTATGTCTTTGAACATTTTTCAGTAAAGCCATAGCGCTGGGACAAAAAGCTGTTTGCATGGTTGAAACTGTACCACCATAGTGACCCTGATGGCTTTATCATCTCTGAGTGTATCTGAGGTCATCCAGCTGAAGTAGATGTCAGGTCAAGGTATATTCCTCTATCTGAGGTAGCATAGGAACATGAAAATGGTGACAGCATTTCAGAACAGCCCTGTCTCTGCAAGTGTCAAAATCTGTGCTCTAATAATGAGTGTTTTTCTTTTGTCTTCATTTTCTCCATAGTCATGAAACCCATGGTGTCTACAGGTGCTGCCAGGGAAGGGAGCCATTTCTAAGACATGCAAGATTTAGATTTCAGTTTTTCTTCCAAATTCCCTAGGGAAAAAAGATGCTGACAGAGACATACAAAAATCTAATTGGAGAAGAGCTTCAGCTGCTGTTCCTCTAGTCTTTTTCATTTGTCTTGGCCTTTCCTGGTTTGTTTTTTTTTTTTTTTTAAATCCTTTGAACTGGAAATACATTTTCTATTCAGTAAGAGCCAGGCTTCTTCTGAAAATGCCACATTCTGAAAAGCTGACATTTAAAATTCTAGCTTAGGAAAGCAGAGAAAAAAGTCAGGAAAACAGAGACTGTGTTTTGACTTCTTCTAATGTTTTATCTGTGCCAGGTAAGAGCACAGGCAAAATAAGACAGGAAGAGAAAGCAGGCGAGCCAAAATCAAAACACTTCCCGTACAGCCCACACCTGATCTACATCAACCCCAGCTGTCTGTCTCAGGCAGCTCTCCAGAGCTATTTGCAAGTGGCTGTTTTACCAAGAGAAGTTTTGTTTTGCAACAATTTGATGTATATACATACATCTTGCAAAAATCTCTCCTGTTGCTTTTTCCAGCTTCTCCTTGTCATTTTGACAAGCCCAATACTACATGATAGGGTGTTTCTGAAGCTTTTAGCTCAATTAAGGCAGACACAAAACTCACTGCATTACATCTGCAGCCACAGCAAAGCACTTGGATGCAATCAGCAAGAAGCCATCTATGGGCAGCCTCTCTGGCCCTCATTGTAAGAGATATTTAATGCCAGTGCTCTTAGACATCAGAGAGAAGTTTGACAAGTTGGTTGCTTGTGGTGATATCTCTGCATTCAACTTCTATGTTTTAATTACACAAAGTTAGTCAGCAGTCAGTTAAAACAGCTTAAAAAATGAAAGTACTTATTATTTTTTTATTTATTTTTTTTCTACCTTATACTAGGTATATGCGATACGCACAAGCTTGGATATAACCTGAGGAAGTACGCTGCAATCTTGATAAAGGCTTAAGTTCAGTCAAAGACTTAAGCATGTGCTTAACTTTAAGCACATGACTACTCCTTTTAGCCTGAAAAGAAGCCCTGGGAATTAAAAAAAAAAAAATCCCCAAGACCCCATATTATGTCCTTTACAACATTTGTTACTAAAATGCAAATCAGAAATTTACTGTTTTCTAAGGGATTTTATCATTAAATATCCAGGGCGTTTCCATGCATACATAAAAGATTCTCCTCCCCACCTGCCCAAGCCAAATGCATATTATTTCTGTATCTTTCCAAAAGAATAAAAGCCTAGAGCATACACAAGACCTGGATGCTTTAAAAAAAAAAAAAAATCTATGAAGCTTCCTGCCTCAGAGTATATCAAAAACAGCCCATATACTTTCCAACAATATTTTTACATTTTTATTAGTTTTATGCAGCTCTCGGTATTTTGGTGTATGAGATGTGAGACCCCACATAGCAGGATTCTCTCAAACACTCCATCTGAATCTTGCCCAGAAGGCTGTAATAATGAATTTTCCTTATTGACTTCAAGTATTTGTTTCTAAATGGAAATATTAAAACAATGAAAAACAGTTCAAAGTTTTTAATTTTGGTTACCATATTTCATATTTAATTTTTAAGTCTTCAATTATGCACCAACTTGTGTGTCTTCCATACAGATGCTGATAATGGATTTAATTAGTTTGCAAGAGACAGACACTTCTGTTGGATTGTCTTCATGAATAACATTTTATGCTTTCTTTAGATTAACTCTTTTCCTTCTTAAGTATTTTCCTGACACCATCATAAAACATCCAGCAATGACATTCCTGTTACAACTGAATATCTACACATGGGAAAGCGTTACTTTAGGTCGGTTTAAAGAATATGCGTCATTTTAAACCAATATTCAAGTCCAGCTTAATCAAGTACTGAAAAACATGCTTCTGTGTATAAATACCTGTTTCAGAGAGATGTTCTTAATTTTTTTAAAAACAGAAACTGAATAGAAATGTGTCTTATCAGACCAAATAGCTTGATACTTTTCATATGTGCTTCTTTCTCTACATAAAAATAGTTAATTGTACTAATCAAATCATTCATTCTGACCACCAGTTCTGCTAACGAGACTCAGTTATGAGCTTCTTCTACAGGATTAGATCTGTGCTCCGCAGGAATCAATAAGTACAGCCTCTCAGTATTATGCAGAATATTTCAACTTGTGTGACTAGAGGTGTATTGGAAGACTGTAGTGCTGTGTGTGTGTCTTCATGAAGGTGAGGTTAACTTCCATACATTTTCATGGAATTTCAGAAGTGAATTTAAAAATGCATGAAAGGCTCTGATTTCTCCCAACCAGCTTGTCATCTTCAGTAACACAGAAAATGCAATTCTAATTCAGATGACAGTGGTATGGAGAAGGGGATGTGCTGATCTTTCTTCTGGGTGTTATTAACAGGAATGTGGTGGTGTTAGTAAGATAAACAGCCATGATTCAGCATGTGTGTTGGAAGTTAGGATGAAAGTAATTTCTGTAATCATTACTAACTAACTTGTGACATCAAAAGAGGGAACACAGTAGGATACCATGAAAAAATACAGATTATGCTTTTAAGTACTACTAGCTTTGCATCTTTAATTTGGGTACATCAATAATCAAAAAAATCCTAATGCTAAGCTCATCTCCAGAGACTTCAGCTGAATTGAATTCTGAATAGCACCAAACAACAGTGCTGAGGTGGGAAATGCTAATGGTATTATCCCCCAGCAGGGTCCCCAAGCTTATTAGATGTGCCTGAGACACAACGTACCTTGTACAGCCATTTATTAACATTGTCATTATAGAAAACTTTAGTGGTCTTTAGGAAATTCAGGGCTCCATTTGTATTTTCACATGGTAAGAGAAAGTTCTTTGGCCTGATAA
>NW_010291829.1:0-33074 GCF_000700745.2 Antrostomus carolinensis | reverse complement strand
AAGAGGGAGAAAGTAAAGCTGTATTTTCAAATGAGGGAATAAAAAAGCAGAAAGGTTAAGTTTCTTACTCAAGGTGATGCAGAAAGAGCTCAGAGTGTGATTCAGGAATGAGTTCAGATTGCCTGAATTCTAGCCCATGGCCTGAACTGTTGGAACAGAAGAGCTTTCCCTAAACACTAGTCTAATCCGAACATCATATAGCAACACCAAGTACCCCCAAGTAAGCCAAAATCTACTCCCAGTGGAGTGACTTTGTCAAGTGAGAACTGAGGCAGACCTGGAATGTCAAAGAAGACCTTTGGCTATCATTTTATCAAGATAAAAAATAAATTAGAGGAGGCAGTTTCTCTGTGAATTATCTGTAATGAAACAGCCAAAGCCCTGAACCATTCTGCCTCGAATGTCTTTACTGTCCATTTCCTCAGCAAAGATGTGCAATCACATGAAACCAGTTTGAAAGCCATTGTGTTGAATAGCATTGTTCTGGAAGCTGCAGCTTTCGGTGTCTCTGCTGAAGTGCTGCAGCAAGCACAAGTGTCTGATGTTCATACCAATAACTCAAACACACAAATAACAATTTGGTTTGTGACAGGCAAGAGACCTACATGACTATGTGATGAGGAAGGCATGCAGAAACAACAGCCACTTAATAAAATTCCTCTGTTTTCTACAACAGAAGAGCAAAATATGTCAGGGACATTGGGTTGAAGATCTTCAGTAGGAAAAATGGCTTTTTAATTTTTGGTTTTGGGTTTCTTTTGTTGCTGTGCAAAAATAAAGATTCAGGTTGTTTAAGTGATTACCAGCCATGGGTCTGTGCACACAGCCCAGGCCAGGATAAAGAATTAACCTTTAAACTGGTAGTATCTTTAAGCACAAATAGTTTTCTCCTGTGATGCTATTTAGTGATAGAGACGCTGTTGTTATTCTGCTTAGCTCAATGCAAATTTAAGAGTAAAATTACCAATGTAAGTATGGTGCTCTGTTTGTTAACTATTTCCATAATGCTTTGTACAATGGGACATATGGCAATTATAAAAGGAAATATTGATGATTCCTGGCTGTTGTCACCCAGTAACACTATCACGATGATTATACCCTGATAAATAGGACAAATGTTTCCAATAACAGAACCAAACATATTAAGTGCAAAGTGGCTTTGCACATAGTTTTTAAAAAGTAATACAGAAATCCTAAAAGGAGGCAGGAAAGTTAGACCACTTTGGAAAGCATTCTTACATTCAGATAATTTAAATATGAGTTATTGATTGGTTTTGCTTTTAATGATATTTATACACTGCCAGATGTAAAAGCTTCAGAAGAAAATTTAATGTGAGTCAGGGTTAGAGAAACTGGGCCAAAATCACAGTTCTCAATGATCAGCAATGCTCTACATGCTGCTGGTTTTGGTGCCTGTTCCCTCTTCACTTGCAGAGACTCCAGTGATTATTTTCCTTTTGCGTCTTCTTCAGCAGCAGAACACTTCTGAATAACTTGTCCTTGTTTTTCTCTTCAGACATCTTTTACTGACATTATGTCATCCTCAGAATGACAAAGGCCCAGTCCTCAGCACCACCTCAGGGACAGGCAGCCTCTACAAGAAACCTCTGCACTGTGATTCCTGCCCCTACACCCCACACCTGAGCAAAAACAATTTTTTACTGCTGCCATTTGCCTCCTCCCCTCTTAGCAAATCCCTCCACTACAGAGACGCAGTGACTTTTCAGGGCCTCCAGAGAGCCTGCCTCTTCAGTTCGTTCTTTTCAGAACCAAGTAGGTCCTTAGATGGAGCAGAAAGCCCTAGAAAGTTAATAGGAGTACAAATCTCAAACAACATCTTATACCTTGTCTCACCAGCTTTTTTTTTTTTTTTTTTTCCTGCAGGTCAAGTGGAATATAGGCACGAAAAAAAGAGAGCTGGGAGGCTACAGCGAATGGAACAGCTCTGCAGACCTGAAGGCTTCAAACAAACTGTCTCAGAGGGATATAAGAGATGTTAAGATGCAAAGGAACTACAACATAAGCAAAGGCTGCTGTTTTTTTACAACCTAGAAGACATTAACTGTGACACAAGCTAAAGGAAGAGTCTGCGCCAGGGTGAAGCACTTAAAAATACTGACCAGCACTCCAGAGAGCAAGGGTTGAATAGGACACAATATCTTAATATGGCAATGGGAAAAATCGTGCATGCATACACAGACATATCCAGCCTTTTTTAACTTGTCTGGTGCCTTCTCTTCAGCAAAAATGGAGTAGCGCAGATTTTGTGGATGCTGAACATCCTGGATTGTACTCTGCTGTACACCTGTGCAGGGCAAACTGAACAGAAAATCGCAAGTTCTTGTTTGTGGTGCCTCTGCCTTGTTTGCAAGAGAAAAACTTCCCTTTGAGAATGGGGTTGGAGTACAAAATCTCCAAAGATCCCTTCCAACCTCAATTATTCAGTGATTCTGCGAAATCAATATCTATTCTCTAAAAAGGTGGTTGTTCTTTTGCTGGGTTGTTTAACTTTTCCAGTGGTGTAATTTTCATTACTGAAACAGTTAATTTGGTAAACGCTCCAGTGTATATACAATTATGCTGCTATAACCACATTTTATTCTCTTATAGCTTGCATGTAGCTGGGTAAATTTTCTCCTTTGTTGAATATTTCTTTTGCTGCAACATCAGCCCAAAGTCCTTGTCAGATTGGGTCAAATTAACTCAAAAGTTTTGCTGGTTGCTCTGTAAACTCTTTATATTGACAAATCTATGAGCAGGAAGTCAAGATTCATCTAGCCAGGAGAGTAATCAGAAAGGCTGGAGGTGATCAATACTGTTTCAGCCCTCAGAACAATTCCTAACCACTTCTTTATCAGATATACTGAAAGAAGACCCTTCCCCCGCCCTTTTAGATCTCCTCAGAAGCTAACTCGCTCATGAAAACAAACTTTACATTTTCCTTGATACACAGCATGAGAAAGACTCCATCTCCTAATGGAGGAGGTGTTGCTTTCAGAATCTTGTGAATACTGAAGCACAGTTATAAAAAAGATCAGAATCAACAGAAAAGACAGAAGGATTCACAGGAGATCCCTGTATAACAGAGTGGTCAGGGCATTCTTACAGGATATGTGAATTCAAATGCTTAGAGAAGGAAGAGGAGAACATTTGTCCTGTGTCCTACACTGTGCATGATTGTCTCTTCCTCAGAATATTAGCATAATTCTTAGATAGTTTTGTGACTGACTTCACATCTCCTTCTCTTAATCTGTTTTAAAACTTTGCTGAGAATAGAAAAGTGATAGAATGAGCAGGTTTTTTGGGGTATATAACAACATCTTTCTTGATATATTTATTTTTTTTTAATCTAAAGACTTCGAATCTTATTTTGGAAATATTTTTTTCATCTTTAAAGGTAGAAATAAATAATTTATCCACATGAAATTATATGTTTATGCTGTTATGACAGCATCTACAGTAGCAATGTTGTAAGACTGTCACTACTGAAATAAAATGACCATATTTTGGAGAAAATGAACATTCAGGTCAAACAACTGCTTCAGGTTAGATATGATTTATTATATGTTATTGCCTTTACAAATCAGGCCACCTGTTAGCCAGGGAAAGCATCAATAACAGAAATGTAAAAGCCCAAACACATGCCTTACAAAACTCAGCTCCAGAGGTCATCCTCATTTCTCTTTTGCCACTACAGATGACATTTACTGTGGGGAAAATCAGTAGTAATTTCCATGAATGCTCCAAGCTGTAAAGGGATGTACATTCTACCCTAGTGTAAAAGCATAGGTGTTTCAGAATTTATTGGCCAGCTACACAGGAAAAAGTGTAGAAGTGTAAAGAAATCAAACTGGATTAGGGAAAAATATAAAATAGTTACTTTGTGAATTTTATTACTTGAGAGCCTACAATTAAGCATAGATAAATAACTGCTGAGAAGGAAAAAACAGGCTAAAAAAATTTAATCATTTTTTTCTAAAGATTCATAAATGAAGGGAGCAGAACATTGACATACCGAGTTCCGTTACAGATGTAAAAATACACAAGTTCTGATCAGAGTCTGAATGAGCTTCACATTTGCAATTACTTTTAGACTTAATGCTGATGATGACATCTTGAGATTTCACCCACAAAGGCCTAAACAATATGTACAAACTTGTACGATGGGGACAGATCTGCACATCTACTTTTAGCCATGTTTGGTTGAAAGTCAGTGGTAGGTAAAAACGGAAATGCAGTTTCAAACACAGCAAGAAGTCAAAAGCACAAGTAAGGCTGGAGATTAGGATTAAAACCTGCACTCTCCAGTTCTACTGTGAAATTCTCAAACCAAACCAGTTCCCAGTTTTTATCAACTTCTCCCAGCTATGACCCTATGCATTGCAATAATCTTCCAGTCTCATCATCTCCGTACATCATCCATTACATTTTAGAGCAAACTCCACCCTAACTACATAGCGGAGCTGACTGACTTTATCCCACACTCTCTCGGTTCACCTCTTCACCACTTTGCAAACTTTGTCTGACACGAATCAGACTCAAACATACCCATGGGGCCTGGGATGCAACATAAAAATAGAGCTTACCTCTTCCAGCTGCACCAGGAAAGTGACATTGTGTCCTTGCTCGGCTGTCAGTTTGCCATCAGATGTGATTATGCGAAGGCCCTGGGGGGCTTTGCCAGGACATTGCTGTGGTTTTGCTGTGTACCGTTCTCTTACACCATCCGTGCAATTGTTAGAAACAACTTTCCGGTATCTGCAAAGGAAAAGATGCTGACAGGGAGCAGAACAGGGGTAACTGGGAACCGGGTGGTGTTTTTAAGGTTTCTTTAAAATACAGAGACTGGAAGAAAACAAACTCCCAAATAGATCATAGTATTTGTGTCAGCCAAGCACTCCTTATATACCTAACATACAAGTAGTAAATACTGTTGTTAATGGCATGTAATATTTTCCTGCATAGCACGCTTATGTACCACATATTAACAAATTGTGTAAGCCACAAAATTATATGATGGTCTATGTTACATGCTAAATAACTATAAAATTATAAATAAGTTATATACACATAGTACAGAATTCTATTCAATTTCTATAGTATTAGGCATAGTTTAAGAGCTTTTCTCACATGCTCTCCACTTCTCATCCGCTGTGAACCAAATCTCTCTAAAAATGTCACCCCCGAGAGCTAGAGAAATAAGAGAGTTGAAGAAAAAAGCAAATTCTGCCTATCTTTGAGTGTTCAAAATGCCAAAATACAACTTGGGTTCCTTTGTTTGCTTTAATGACTTGCATCAGAAATGAGGTTTGAGTTCAGTATCTTACATTAAACTACATCTTCCGTTGACTTGTAAGAGGGCCAAAGAATAATCAGCATTCAGGCTAGCTGCCCATCTATAACTTCGGTTCACATATACATCAGTTTCACCTCTTTCCTCTAATTTGTTTTTCACCATTTCTGCCTCACCCAATCCCACATAATATTAACACAAGTCTTTTCAGAGCCTTAATGATTTGGCCTTTGCCTTACAGTTTCCCCCCCAAGTTTCATTAAGGTGTTATTTTTCAGGGAAGGATCTGAACCATACATGATGGAGATCTGCAGGGCCAGACTCTGCACCCTAACACAGTGAAGAAAAAGGTCTTAAGGGCTTCAGTCTGCTTTGATACACCTATAGTAAATACAACCTATTGTTGTCATTAGGTGAAAGTCCACAGGGATGCTCTAGCTAAATAAAGTCTGGTGTACCACTTACCCAGTACTGTTGAGATAACTCTGTCCAAGGCTACAGTCTTTCGACACGGAAGATGGGTTATACCAAAATGCTGGTAAACACTGTCCATTGCTGTGACGTTCATATCCATAATCACTGTTTTAACATTAAACAAAACAGTTGCATAATAAAACTAATGAACAAATACAGGTATTAGCTCATGCTCTCTACTATTGATACAAGGTTTCCTCAATCTTTTTAGAAGAATTTCTCATTTTTTATTGATATAGTAACTGATTCTCCATCTCAGTTTAGCTTTTTTTGGGGGGTAGATTTATCTTACATATGTCTCAGTAATAATGAGCAGAACCAGACCAGGTAGTTAATGAGCTACTGCATTATCTGTTCTCCTTCCATAGTCTAACAGTGTTTCTCAGCATGCTAGACTCAAATATAATAAAAGCCAGAGATCTAAGCTAAGTTCAGTCACTGCTGTCTCAGTCATATCTTAGAAAACTGAAGTGCTAAATAGTTAATTGTATTTGGAAACTATATCATGTGAGCTGTAGAGGAAAATTTACAGCACTGAGAGAGCTCTCAGCTAAAGGCCTTAACAGCATACTTGGTAACGGAAAAGAAGGCTGTGATCTTCAATTCTATTTTTGTTAGGAAGAGGAAAAGCTGCCAAAAACTGTGTGTTAGAAACAATGAGTCAAACTGTAATCTTTCGTCCCAATTTAGGTTTAGCTATGACTAATTTTGCTTTAGTTGCACTAAAAAACAAACAGTTCAAATTGGGTTTGATTGCAGGTAAACAAAGATGCTAAAAAATTGTTACTGTGGAACAAATAAACAAACAAACCCCCTTTTTAATCAGTATTCTGTTCACATGCGATTTTACTCTCCAACCACTGAGTAATGAAGACTGGTTGGTTGGAAAATCACTCTTATTCCTTTTACTAAGCTTTCTCCATAGCCCATAATGGAGAAGTTAATGGGATGCCATTTCTGCTACACAGAGTCCACCAACTTCATTCCAATATTTCAGTTGCAACATGATTCTTGACCTTAAAATTGCACTACTTTTGCTTATTATCTTTAATGTTTTAGTATAAAGTTGCTTAGTAGTCTAAGAAAAGATGATTAAGGCAGCATTAAATTATGTGATTGAAGACTTATCATACATAAAGAAGCAGAGAGGAAAAAACAGGAGGCAGAGGAATCCCATCAACTTAGTCAGAGCCAGTAGAGCCCCTACCCCAGCTCCTCCCAAGGCTGTCACAAGATGGCCATCAGTCCGTGGCTGAGGTGAGACCTATCAGATCATCAATAGGAGAGGCTCTCCCCAAATCACTTTGCAGATCACTGAGCAGGGTTACTACACACAGAGGTACAGGGATTATTATGCCATGCAAGGGAAAAGCATCTGGCATCATCATTTCTGTTTTCCTGGGTGAGGGGCTACTTATTCTGTGTGAGTGTATGTGTGGTGGTCTAAGTCTCGGCAACAGGACTCAAACCATGGGTCACAGGGGCCCATGTGCCTCAACTGCCAGCAACTGGAGTGACCAGAGTGTGTTTACACAAGCCAGTGAGTAGGATAAAAGACTTGGGAGCTAGGTGCTGATGTGGTCATAAATCTGGGCTGGATACTAGGTCTGTGAATTGGTTATTGGAGAGACCAAGAATTCTGAGGGAATGGCTACTGGTGTAAAGACATATATGTCTGAACCTGCTCATGAGGTGAACTGTTATGTGGCAGCATGTCTATGCATGAGGCAACTGGGGATGTGCAGTTGTCAGCAGCTGTGGAGACAAGGAATCCAGGGGCCAGATACTGGACAGACCTGGGTGTCTAAGACCAGGTACTGGTGGGATCAATACTGTATGTATGTTTACAGTGCACATATTTTCCATAAATGGAAATCTTGATTTACCAGAAAGGGGAACAGGATGAGATAAGCGGTGTTTCTGTGGGCGCTGTGTTTTCTGTTTGTGCTAGTCTCTGTCACCAGCCATGCACATATGCATATATGTAGTGTGCATACATGCACAGGTACGCCTATCGATAACAAAAGCTCAACCTTGCTACTGCCTGGGTCAGGGATCACAGAGCTACAGGAGCCTCACCTCTATCAGGCTGCTGGGTTCAGCTTCTCCTAATAGGCAGCAGTACAATCAATTATATTTGTAGAATAATATTAACAACAAGAAAAATGTTTAACATTATGAAGACTTTTTTTTTTCAAATGTCTTTCTTTCTGGACCACAGCACGATGCCTTAAAACAAAAATTAAATTTAATGCATCACTATCAAAAAATTTTAAGAAGTCTGGTACTGATCTAAGATATGAGACAAAGAAAAAAAAGGAGAGAATATTTTGCAATTTATTTTTGTTAAATTTCTTATACTTGTTATCAAAAGCAGGACATTGAGAAGAATTTTTGTCACAGCTTTTTACTTTTGCCTGCTGATTTTCCTTCTGAATCAAGAAAAATAAATATTTTAATATAATCTAAAAAATGAGAAATTAAAAAGATAACATTAAGTAAAAGAAAATTAAAGTGACATATCTCTTGGGAAAACTCCTAAACAGCCGTTAGACTGCATGACTGTTCCAAAGGAACATTTTGACAGCAGTGGTGCTTGGGATATCTGCAAGTAATTAAGAAGATAGTCTAGGAATCAGCAATGAAGTAGATGACCTAAATGGTCTTTTCCTCATTTTTTTTTGATTGAATTTTCATCAATATATTTATTCAGATGCTAGTGACTGAATGTAGCTTAATTGCCAGCCTATTCTCCCACTGTCATATGCTTCTCTAATCATCCTTGTTGGAATAAAAACATTATAGCTGCAGAATACACTTTATAATGAAGGATAACACTGCTCTGATTTACTTAGAGAAAACAAATATTTACATACAAGTGGGACTCCTGTTTTTTTTGTAATTCATTTGTCAACACTCTGCAGCACTGTATTCCTAAGTTATCATGTGCCACTCTAATTAAAAAGCTGTAACACTGTACATGCACAATATTCTGTAATCAGTTAGGTGAAAATAAAACAAAATAATGCAGTGAAATCTGTCTCAGAGGGGATTAGTACCCACAGTCTAATTTGATGCAGTAGTATCAGTCTGGGATTTCCTACTATACATGTGTCTAGACTCGTGCCATAATTTTGGTTCCTAGTAGCACCTGCACATCTGGACAAGCCAAGCTTGACTTCACCAGGTTTGAATATATTTGGATCCTATTTCCCAAAGTCAAGAGAATGAAATTATAGGATTTTCCATAGCAGAAATAGTTCTAAGCACAGAAGTTTCACAGTATTGTTTTCAGGCTTACAAATCGTCTGGCTCATTAAGGCCCTACAGAAATATCATCCCAGTAAATGACATGAATTGCTGTTCCATGTCTCTCTACAGATGCACCAGCCACACGTTCACCTCCGCAGTCTTAGAATCTAATGAATTCCTTGGCTACAGGCTGCTGCACGCAGAACACTGATGCTGACAGCAAATTGCTGCCTACAATTTGGCACAACAGGCTTTGTAGCAATCAACAAGCATTAGCATCAATTGGATTGCCATAGCATGAGCCAGTATAGCAAAATCTGGAGGCAGGGAAGGCATCAGCTTTAGACTGCAATCAGCTAGCCGAGTCATTGCCTGGTAACTGAGAATTGGAATTTGCATATATTGATGATGTTTTGTGCCTGCCTGAGAACTCAGGTGAAATAGATAACGTGCCTATCAAAATAGAGTGCAGCATTTACCAGCATTACCAAGGACTGTTCCATGAGCATGAAGCACCCTATCATCTGGTTCTCACTGATGGTAGTTTTACCTTAGCCACCTTTACTGTTTTAAACTGGAATCCTATTTGTCTTAGTCAAGTAGGATTGCAAGTTTTTCCTTGCAATTACAGACAGCTAGGAATTCATTCCAGAAGTTCTCTATCCTTGCTCAAAGCTCATGGTAAATTCCCCTGTCTAAGATTATTTGCAGCACAGGTAAAAATCAAAGGAAAAGAAATCCCTTAAGGAAGCTTATAGCTTGAGTATAGACCTGACAAACATACTGCTGTGGAAGAACCATAAATCCACATAAAATTATTAAAATTACACTGTTTTAAGTTATAGAAATAACCAGTTAAGTCAGATGAGTGATTGCCATGCTTGTACCTTCTAAAAATCAAGACATGACTTAACACGTAGCCACAGGACTTTATTAACACTAAGGGCTTCACCTTAAGGTCAGCTACACCAGAAACTGAAAATGGTACTTATGGTTTTGTACGCTGTGTTTTGCAAACTTTTCAGACATTAAATCAGGTGGAATTGAGGTATCTGTGATTATAGTCACCTTTGGTTTACAGTTGCTAAAAGCTCTTGTGGAAAAAAATTAACTATAGCCACAGCCATGGTAACATCTTCTGACTTTTTTTTTTTCCTTTTATTTTTTTACCCCACACTTAATATAGTTATCTAATACTGAAGTACAGCATAAGTGTAGATTTATGTTAAAGGAGAGCTGTGATTACTTCCCAGTACTATAGGATCTGACATGGGATTTATCTCAGAGAAGGATGGATTCAGTTGCAATTTGAATTATGGATCTATGATGGCATCACAATATTTGAAGTACAAGCCATAACACCTTATGTTAATTGGGAATCTAAAATCCCCAGAACCTTTCCAGTAAATCCTTGCCTGGTAGACATCTAGGCCCCTAAAGTTGCAGAGATGCACTGTAGACTTTGCATAGTGAACCTGCATTTTACACAAGCACTGAAAATGAACTAAAAATTAATTTAAAATTAATATTCATTAGCAAATCAAGCCTATCTCAATGATAAAACAAAGTTAGTTAACCTAAGGGTGCAAATATGTGTGTATTTCAGAACCGTCACTTGCATTATTGTTTGATCTAATAGGCAGTAACACATGAAGCCAACAGAGTCTAATCACATTCTGTATCTGCATTCTGCCTCCCCGTGGTTTGTCAGGACACTTTCTCATGATGCAGGACTCTGATGTTTTGGCATAAACCTAGCAGGTAGGTGTGTAATTTAAGTGCTAGACAATAAAAAGAGACAGCTAAATCCTTGCTGGTGTCATCAGTGAGATAAATAGGCCTGTTTCTCAATTTCACTAAGGTTCCTTTGTGCATCTCTAGCTATCCAAAGTTGCTAGCACCAGCATCAACAGGTTCATACTTCCCATGAAGGTGTGAGATATGGGATTACTAATAGGAGAAGCCCTCAGTATTAATGACAATGGGTTCACAGGGAGCACTGATAGTGTGACACTTAACACAAAGTTTCTATTAAAGGACCTGGGAGACAGGTAGCTGAAGGATGAACACCACCAAAGATTTCCATCTGTGTCTATGAGGTGTTTCTACTAAAGAGATATTGCCGTAATAATGCTCAAACGGCAGGAAGGAACACAACGTAAGGAAATCGGGTAAATTAATGCTTTAATAACACACAAGTAACGGTGTCATCCATTTACCCAAATCAATTAAACGGAGAAGGACAATCGTGTTTCTAGGCCGTTGCTAGGACAGACTTGCCGAGGGCTTCTGCACATTTCCACTCCCCCCTATTCCTGAAGCTCTGTTGCCCTCTGGCTGTGAGACTCAGCCCCTGCACGGAGCACAAATACCTGCCGCTTCCACCCTGTCCCCAGATAGTTTTGGTTGTAGCCCATGGTAAGAGATGACTACTGTTGGAAAACTTGAGGTTACCAAAGCTAGAGAAACTACAGCCACTTCTAATGTCACTCAGTTTTGTTGCTGTGTAAAACAATAAAAAAATGTGCTTTTTTCTCTTAGAACTACCATGGGTTGAATACAGATTTGAAATGAACCTCGAGTTCTATGATATTACCAGAAGAAAAAACATTATAAAATCTTTGTCTTTTATAACTGGCATTTTTTCCCCTGAACTGATAAAAAAAGCACTTGCAGGATTAACAGCAATGCACTTCTTTTATTTTTTTCACTTTACCTGATCACACAGATATATATTTTTTACTCCAAGCTCTGATAAGCGTATTATATAAGTAGATAATTTTTTCTCCATACAAATTCAGTGTTTAAGCAGTAAAGAAAGTCCTACTGTGATTGGGGCAGGGATTATTAATTCTATATACAACTCTGGGTCCTATAACCATTGATGTTAATGTAAAAAGCTGCCCAGTTTATTTCAAGAGTGCAAAATCAAGTGCAGTCAGCTAAGGGGCTACTCCTTGCCTGGGGGTTACATGTACCCTTCAATCTCCTTCAATTAAGAGCCTTGCCCAGCAAAAAAGAGAAACAGAGAATTCAAAAGCACTGCTGAAATGTCATGAGTGAGGACGATGAAAGTGTTCTTCCTTTTGCAGGAAGGACCCCACAGAGGACCTCCTTCCACAGCAAGAATTCATTCACCCATTTTCCTCCAAATGCCTCTTTGGACCAACTTCTGCAGGGTGCATTGGCAGTGAAGCCTACTGCATAGTTCAGCAAGGCAAGCGCTGAATGCTACAGTGCAGTAGCAGCTTTGCCTTTCTTAGCACAATAAAACTGGGCTGAGAAATCCAGTAGAGCCAGCAGCATTGCTTTTTTCTTGCCATCTCTTTTCTCCTTCCTTGATAAACCTCCCTCTTCTGTTCCCTGTGGCTTTTCTGCCCTTCTCTGGCAAATCTATGTAAAACTATGCTCCTGACTGTATTAAGTAGATAAATAAGTGATGAATATTGCTGGTAAATATTTCTGAACTGGCTGCTTAAAGCAATGTTTCTGTCTTTTTTCCTCATAGGCAGTGGGGAAGGAAGCTGAAATGGATAAAGTAAAAATTCAGATCTGAGTAACAATGACAGAGCTCAGAGAGAATTGGAGGGGATCACAACAGTCTGCTCTAAACCAAGACTGATTCCATCAGAAGGAGGAAAACCCTTATAGGTCAGGAAGGGTTTCTGTCAGTCAGCTTAGTACAGAGACCTGCAGTATTTTTAAGGGTATTTTTCTTAGGCTACTTTAAAAAACAAAACAAAACAAACAAACAAACAAAAAAAAAAAACACAATGACTTTTGCAAAGTCCTAATTCTGCCTCTTCCAACAGATTTGGGTGATCTTGGTGTGTCTGAACTGTGAATGTCTGTCACACATCCCCAATCATCCAAGCTTTCTCATAGAGATTCTCTCACAACCCAGCAGATCTTTTGGAGAAATTTTCCCCAAAGTGAATGTAAAAGAAATAAAAGCATGTTTGCACCAGCAAATGCCACCACGGTACTTTTAGTCTGCATCAAGCAATGAGGTTTTGTAGTAGCAAAGTACACAATCAGTTTTAATGAAATAAAAACATACATTCTCAGAGAATTCTGGAAGGAAAGCAAATTTTTATCAGAAGTGTTTCATGAATGTGTCCCCCTTATGAGTGTAAGGGGTTGAACCACTACTGAATTGACCACGAGTCAAACCCAACAGTTATTTTCTTCAGCCTGGGCATGAGCTTGGCAGAGCTTTGTACTGCATGCTTTACAGGAAGGTCAAAATCTTCAGGGAATTTCCTTCCTACTATTTTTTTTCTAGTTGGCTGCTATCTTTTTCACATTACCAGAAGCAAAATGGCTGAAATCCAGGACCTTTGAGCACTTACATGATGAACTACACATAGAACTGAGATGTCTTCTCCCTAACAAAGAACTCACTGGAAGATGGGGAAATCATCAGGAAACCATATTCAGAGAATCAGTGCCCAAGTATGCTCACAGTTTTTATTACTGGTGCAAGATTTACTTTTTTTGACACATGGAAAAGCCTCCGGTGATTCCGTGATTTTATACAGAAAAATCAATGTAACTACAGTTATGGAAGGGTGAGAAAAGAAATGCTGTAAATTTCCATGGTCCTGGAGTGCACTCACATAGCAAGAAACAAAATATTTATGAGATTAACTTCTTCAGGATAGATGTTACAGTGTTTAATTAAAAACACAGCATAGACCTAGCTGGGTAAGACACAAAGGGGCTTTATCAGCACCATCAAAGAGTCACCATTTCTCTTTTCTGGGATACTCAGGACTGTCTCAGACTTGAAGAAAACAGGTGACAGAGAGATTTCAATAACGGGATTCTCTGCTTTTTTTTTTTTTTTTTTTTTTTTACAAATTGCTCTGATTCAGCAGAAATTTTGAAACAAAACTAGAAGCTGAACAGTTTATCCTGCCATTCATAACTCACCAATGAACTCCATTTCCTGTAGCATACAGCAGAGAAGAAAAGGCTTCAGGAGGAGATTAACCCAAATCATGAAGGCAGTGTCTATTAGATAGTATCAAACCTGATGGTACAGATATAAATGACTCAGGAATTCCCTAGATACTTGATTTTCAGAAGCTGAAGGCCTACTTTGCATGTGCATATATTTACTTTTACACTTATATACATATATGTATGTGTGCGTATGCATGAAGAATCTAATTTATTTTTTACACACTCTATATATATCTTACATAGTACTTTCACAGCCACCACTGGTTATTGCTGAGCTTAGATATGCTAAATGGAACTTTTATCTTAATGTTGCACAGAGCTCAAATGTTACCTGGAAAATGGTCTGTGCAGCATCAATTTTGTGGAAACCTTAGCAGATTACAGATATCTATTCCCCCTTTCTTTCTTTTGACATACCTGCACTATCAGGGAGCAACCTCTTTAGTCACTTACATGCTTATTAATATCTACTCTCTACAAGTCTACAGCCTCTCTAGTGAGCTCTGCATTGGTGTAGTAAAAAGCACACAGCTCTTGTACTCATCACTCACCAGTCAAAGTCTGCCTCTGTGCACACGCATGGTTCCGAGGTCATAGCCCCAGCGTATTTTCCTTGCATGCATTTCTTCTCTGACTTGCGCTTCCTGTAGATCCTTTTTGCTCCCATGATGCAAGCTTCTCCCTGGAAACAAAACCAAAAATATCTTTCTCTGACACCCACTAGGCTATTTGTATCACCCAGTTTTTCCAAGCCTGTGCAATGGGAGCTGTGCCTCAAGAGAAGAGGATGGGAAGTCAAATGCCACGTCAGTACACTGAAGCTAATTAGAGCTACTGAAGCTTTAACTGAAACTAAGACAGCGTTTCCAACACACACTAAAATTTATCTGAGGTTACTTATATACCTGATTCAGTTCTGAATTTGTTCCAAAGCCAATGAACAATTGATTCAGGCCTTTTTCTCATTTATAGATTAGGTTTCACAGCAACTGAAAACACAGTCTGATCCCCACCTGCAATCTGAAGCACAGAGCAAGTCTATCTCTTTGGTCTGATCTCCTTGGCAATAATTTTGTTCAGTGGAAACTAGTAACGTGTACATGTAAATATTTTACAGACTATGAGTTCACATTTTACTGAGTTTGATTTGTTATGTGCATGATAACATTTCCTTGTCTTTTCATTCCTATCTTCCGCACCCTGGTATATATTTCTATCTAGGGAACAAGGCTCAGCCTTGTAATCTCAATGTAAAGCAAATTAAAAGGCATGAGTCCACAGCAGCCTTCCTAAAAGTAGTTCTGCAAACTCCAAAGCCAGCATTCTCAAAGATATGCTGCAAAATCCTTGGCATTTTTGCTTATACAAGCACAAGAAAGTAAAGAACAAAATACAGTGAGGTCTGACTTGTTACTTTTTATTCTATTAAAATTGCTGTAGGAAAGAGAAACTTTTCATGGCTTTGATTAGCCCATGAAACAGAAGGGCCCAAATGGCAACTGGTGTAAAATGCTGTGTCTTCTTGAATTTCAAGGAAGCTATACTGATTTTCAACATCTAAGGATCTAAGTCATAACCAGTATTTTTAGTGTGGAGTTGTGCCTTGTGCGAGCAGCTCATCTGAGTCAAGTTATTTTCATTTCATATTCATTATTAAATTCTTGCCCACCAAGATATATACAGAAAGACAACCTTTGATGATATAAATGGGTGTTTTCACTTTAGACTTCAGTGGAGCCTGTAGTGTTTATATAACCACAGAATTTGGGCCATATTTTATTCTAACCTGATATAACACAGGCTGTTGCATCAAAGTTGGTAGAGCTGCGAAGGTGCTCCAAGGCAGGCACAGGCACTATGCAGAGCATGTTACCTTGCTGGGCACTTAAGCAATGGTTCCAGGAGTGATGCAGCAGCTGCATCCAGGATGAAAGGGACAGAGCATGGGGGCCCAATGGAATGAGGAATAAAGTGCCTGACTCCCGCAGCAGAAGTACCATTGCTGAGAGAGACAGAACAAGGATGAAACCAAGTGAGTAAGAAATGAGGCTAAGAGGGCAGGAATTTGGAGAAACAGGTGTGAAAGCAGCCAGAAGAGTCTTAAGACACTGGCTTTGAGGACAGAGAATGATTGAGGAAGAGAAAGAAGGAAAGGACAGGGAATTGGATGGGAGATGTAAGACTGCAGGAGTTCAGGCTTCTTTCAGCAGCAGTGTCTCTGCTGTTGTTGCGTTCCTCAAATCTAGATAAGTCTAAGCTAATTGCCTGCATGGAGAATGAAACCCAAAAGGCAGCTGTTCATCCTCTGGGGCTCACAGAGCACAATCTGAGGCCAACACTCCTATGTAACAAAACATGCCCATCTGGTAAGTGACAATCTGATCAACCTAATAGGAAAAGACATTGGATCATGCTGAGTTTTGACTGTAGGATCATCAGCTACTACAGGTCAGATCCCAGCCTCCTTGCTTCTCACCTGGCTGTGGAGCTGCCAAGGCCTGTAGTCCTCTTCTGCACATCTCCGATCAAAAATGGACTTGTAGTCTACTTTCACCAGCTGCCACTCTGAGCGATGGCTGAAATGTCCAAACACTCTATAGAACACAGCAGAAAGAGCATACAGTAAAAGATAGCACCAGATGGAGTTTGGTAGTTACAGAGGTACAGTCACCCACAAATTTCCAAAAGAGATTAATTCCTTTAGGAGTGCCAGTTCTACTGATTTTCACTCGAATGACAGTGAAAGTCAGACTTAAGCTCCTAAATACCTGCAACCTTCTTAAAAATCACATGTAGCTTTTATTCTGTGGATCAAGATCCTCCCACTTATGCCAATTCTCTGACTATACAGAGAAGACTTGACATGGGGCTGGAGACAGTAATATCTACAGGAGTTTGATATTTCAGTTATGAGCTCTGGGAATGTCTTCCACACAAGTTAAAATCAGAACATGAAGGGATTATTCTTCATACATCTCTATTAACTTTAGTTAGTTTTCAATCCATATACTCTGTTTATTACAAGTCAGTCTATTTTCTACAGACAGAAATAAAATTTTCCTCCTGTTTGTGCAGATCTGATCTCAGGTAAAATGTCACAATTTCTGGCAGGGTGAATCCAGATTTATTCACTATGCAGAGCTCAGCATACCACATTGAAACTAATCATAATTTTTCATGAACTAGCCTCCAGGCAACATTTTGTCATTCATTTTTACAAAAGGATATCTTCATTTTTCTGTCTCACAGTAAAAAAAAAAAAAAAAAAAAAAAAAAAAGAGGCAGCAAAACACAACTATAAAAATACCCCACCATTTTTCTTTCAAATATTCATCTGTCAAGGGTAACTCTGCTTTAAATCAGTCAATTTGAGGAGCCAGGTTTCATACTGGTAAGCTAAGTGATAGTGTATTTGCAGCTTGCAAGGAACTATGTCGTCATTCCCATGATCATATCACAAATAAACACTGATGATTTATCAACAGAAGACTGCATACTCCTGGCTCCAGATAGCACTTAGTTTGGTCCTCAACCAGAAATGCTATTATGTTACGAACAACCCTTATAAGCTATTTTCAGTGTAGTTCCCATTAACATTAGCACTATGGCATGTTCACTTACGTCATGATGAGAGTTTCCTCTCCAGGTTCCCCTAATACTCCATCTACAAACAGTGGGAGAGATGTGAAACTGTACTTGCTCCAAGATCTCCCTTCATCAAAACTTAACCTAGTGGAGAAAGCAGCATTAGTATCTTCTTTCCTCCCACTTCAGCTGAAGAGGCTCTCTAGTCCACTACAGCTGCCATGGAGAAGTAGAAGCAACTTCTGTTCTTTCATACTGCATTTTTAGTCTCTTAAATAACTACTTTTTTGGGAAGCATCATAAATCAGAGCATTGATCAAACTTGTTTGGCATCATACTGCTAACCCATGGCCAACACTTAAGTGGTGGAAACTAATAAAGTTATGTTAGAGATTGACGCTTTAAGGGTAAAATGTAGCCTAGAGCTAGGATTTTTTTGAATAAACAAGTAATTTGGAGTATCTTTTTGTGTCCCCAACATAAGACATTTTAAGGAAGTTAGATTTCTGGAGCACAAGAGCTTTGCTTCTCTGATCAGCAGTCTTCCCTGTGGTGGATCTAAATGAAAGCTTAGAACCACTCATCACTTCATAAGTCTTGGGTCTGTGTGTTTCAACTATTGATATGACACTGACTCTAGTGGAAGTACATCATGCAAAACATCACAATCCTACATTCTACCTACCACATAAACTCAAGAGTGCTAACTAGTGGGGACATTTTGCTTTACTGGCTATATAACTCTGAATCTGTCCAACAAAATTCTGTTTCATAAGTGCTGCCTGACACATAGAAGACAAGTTCATGAATAATTTTGAAAATTAAGAGTACTTTGGCAATTTAATAAGAGACAAACCCAAAACCAGATTCATATTACATGAATAACCAAATCCAGTAAGCCAAGTTGTGGTAAACCAGGAAAGTCATGGAATTACATTGACAATATCTCAGAAACAGCCAAACTGAAACTATGTAAATCTGCAATTGCCAGGATTTCTTAGATTTACTTGAGTTAATGTTTGCCAGTATCTTAATGGGTATTTACTAGATTGTAGCTACAGAAAACTCTGGATGTAGCCTAATTGCCTACTTCATGGCATGTGAAAAGAGGAACAACAGATATTTAGCATAGACAGAGTCATTACCAGAGATGTCTGATAGGCAGAGATGTGTGTTTCATGGCGACCAGTACTCCACCTTGATCCAGGTACAGAACACTGTGCTCTTCCTCAAAGATCTAGAAAAAAGCCTTATATATTTAAGTCTATTTTCCATAGTATCCTTTTAAGTATAATCATGATAGAGGACAGGTATATGCTAAGGAATTTACTGAGTAGAGGAAGAAATTCTGTATAGACACAGTTCTTGGGTTTTGTTTTTTTATTGCTTTGGAGTTGTTTTCTTTATAACTTTTTCCAGGTCCTTGGAAACTGCATTCTGCCTCTCCTTCACAGAAAGTTAGAAACATTAATTTTTTTCAAGTATCAACAATTTCCCTCGTTTCAATGACAGATTTTTGTTTAAAGAAGAATTTACGTGTTTGCACATATGTGACCCTGTCTCACATAAGTGATACAGACAGAAAAATGAGGGCTGGTCAAACGTTGTGAAATAATTAGATTGTAAGAATATCAAATATTTTTAAGAAGATTTTATTTTCCTGTGTCTTTTTTGTATTGGCTTTCTGCAAACATCTGCTCCCCAGTTTATATAGCAACAGTTGTCAGTCTGGGAAAGTCACTCCTTCTCTCCATGGCTTAATATCCTATCCAGAAAATAGGAAAAACAGAACTTGCTGTTCTGAGGATAAACACATTAGAGGGTAGCAATGCATTGTTAACAGGTGGGATGTCACTAAACAGTAGGCACTTGATTTAACTTCATCATCCAGTCTCTGCAATTAATGAAGAGATAGGTAGCTTCAGAACAGGATGAACTGAATTCTGTCTTTTTCTCCATTAACTTAGGCAAAATTACCAGTTTATATAGACACTGAACTTTGGACAACTCAGCTTAGGCGAAATTACTCCTACATGTAACAAGGGAGAAGTAGATTAGTGCAACTGCTAATTCTCTGAAAATTATAATGACAGATCAGGAGAAAAATGGTTTGATCAGTACAAGGGCTGTACAACAGTAAAAGTAAACACATACTCTCATTTTAAATATTATTATTATTTTAATCTGTTCTGCACTTTGCTACAAGGTTAAACTGCACTCAGACTCTGAGTAGAACTGTGAAAGTAATTTTCTGTTATATGAAGTCTAATGACATATTCAGTCTTTTTCTTTAAGCATCTCTCTACCTCTCAGAAGGGAATAAAAGTTTTCCCTTTTCTATAAATTTGTAAAATGATACTCTGAACCAAAGAAACAAAAATTAAGCAACATTTTGGATCTACTTCTCTTTCCCATCATTAATATTTAAACCTGTGATTCCGTGTCATTTACCTGTCTCCAAGTGTTCCCAGCATCAGAAGAAACAAACATACTGATGTCACTGTCTGATAGTTCACTGCCTATGTTACCTGTAAGATGAACATTGATTAGTAATGCAACACTCTATAAGATAAACACCAAAATTATCAAATCAGAGGAGTAACTGTATTTATTCACCTTTTGCAATTAAAGAACTTTTAGTTTTGGAAAGAGAAAGAGGGAGAGGGAAAGGATGGACTTTCTGTTTGAAGAAAATATATGTAAAAGATCCAATGCACACAGCTCTCCACACCACCATAGGCAAAGGAAATGCCCTGGTTGAATCCACTGTTCATGGGAATAGAGGACTAGAAGTTATGTCCTCAGTGTCGAAGGCCAGTTTCCATAAAAAAACATATGACAAGTTGAAGGTCCATAAGTACTTCCATTTGACAGCCTCCCTTGCTTCCCAGTACTGGTGGTATGACTCCCCCACAAGCCACTCAACACCCTCCACATCCAGCACAAACTCAAGATTTTGTCAGTGCTTGCACATCATACACAGGCAATCTTTAAAGATTTCATACCTGAAGCTACAATAATACTGGGGGCAGTGTCTCGGCTGACGATGTTTCCTGAGGTATAGGGATTCTCTGAGACCTTCAGGTGAAGATGAAGGGAGCAATAGGGCTACGGAGAAAGGGGAAATAAAAGTAAAAAGCAGACACAGCACGAAGTACATGCTTCTATTTCTCCAGACTTAGAATAATAGTGTGTCTTTCTGTATTACTTCGTAATCACTGCATTCAGCTCACCCTTAGAAAGACATGGCCCTGAGTATTTCTGACATTACTCTGTCCTGCACTACACTAAAGAGAAATACCAGGGCTGGAAAGTGTTAGTCTAAAAGTTGTATAATACAATGCTTCATTGCCCTATCTGGATGTGTCCTCTGAGATTTCAATACAAATACATCCATGGAAACCTCAGCTATTTGTTATTGATTTTGTATGTCAGGTACTCAGATAGGACAGGAATGGTACAGAATAAATCATCTGAGCAAGAAGGTAAAACAGACAGGCAGATTTCCAATGTGGCCATTACAATTACCTCCAAATTTGTAGTCTGAAAATTTCTGATAATTTCTGATAATTTTTGCTTTCTCTTGGGTTTTATTTCCACTATTTTTTTCTTCCAAACCTCATGAAACATGCTAAGGGAAGTGAGGTGGAAAAATACTGGCAAGAAAACCTGAAACAAACTGACTCAATTGAGGGAGACATTACACAGGAACACAAATACAGCAAAGTCTATGCTTCAGCTTGCACAGCTCTGTAAGATGAACAAAAGAAGCTATGCAAAAGGACTTTCAGGCTCTAAGGAGGCAGGTCTTTCTGTCTAATATCAGCTGCCTAAAGGCTAGGTCTGCAGCCCCAAAAGTTTTGTAGGTACAGAACACTGTGCCTAGCCCCATAGGTCACTGGAGGAAGACCACTGATCCTGCCCATCTCAAGGTAGGTGTTTATGACTCTGAAATGAAAACCTCCCTGTGGAGAATGGCAGGAGATTTTTGGCAAAGGCAAATGAGGGTGATGAGGAGGCCTGGGAGCTCTCACTTATGCGAGACAGAAAAGGGGGATACGGGGTGGTGCAGAAGGGAACACAACCTGCCAAGTGGAATGTACAGAGCAGCCTAACTCTAACTGACAGTCTTGCGAGGGCAGCCACTGGAGCAGCCCCGGGGTGCAGGGAGGGACTGGAAACCAAATCAAGCTGACATGCATGCAGGAAGCGGAAAAGCATTGCAAGAGCATGAATTCTTCTCTTTTACATTTTCACATGTTGTGAAAAGACAAAATACAAAACATATTTTTAAAACTAACATATTACAAGCCCACTTCAGCATTTTCAAGACCGTAGTTAATGGCAGCAACTCAGCCAATTCCCCATTCTGACAGAGATTAGACCTTGTTAGACCCTAATCTTTGTGTTACCAGAGGTTTTCTTTCAAATTTGTGTAATTTCACAGATATAGTACACAGAAATATAATATATATCTCAAATATTAAAAACCAAGTCACTTGTCTAAGCAGAGAGATGGTATTATTAGTGGAATGACTTATTACTGGTTGGAGTGTAGTAATACTTACACTCTCTAGTTACAACTGGGTACAGTGTAAAAACCAACCTCTCTACTCTAGTCAAACACTTAAAGTTATTGCTCATGGCCATCTCACATCCTTACTGTGGCAGCATTGTCTTCTCCATCCCTGATGGATACCTTCTTCATCTGTATCCTTATACAGTTCATTGAGAGGCATTTTTCCAGACTGGTTTGTCTTCTATCTTAGTCTCATTTTTTAGAATTTCCATCAGTTGTCTCTATCCTTCTTGTTGTTACCAACAGGTTACTGAAATCATTATTATTGTCAGAATCACCATTTTTTGGTTTCCCTGTCTTTGCCTAGTATTCAGCTGTGCTGGGTGCTGCACAGACACGAAGGGAAAGACAATCACTACCATGGAGCATTTACAACCCAGGTAGAAGATCAAGCATGAGTGACATAGCCCATTGCTCTGCTTACTGCCATAGTTTTTACAGTCATGCTGGAGTTCATTACTTGCTTCCTAATATTTTCAAGACAGCATTTTTATGCTCCCCTCTCAGCAGGCTCATCAGCCCTTAGTAAAATTTCTTATACATACCCACAAACCCACTTCTTGGCTGTTCTACAAAGCCCACCTGAACCATGTCCAATGGCATAACAAGTACAAAACCAGCTATTAGTAACTGTCCCTGATCAGAAGTGGGGCAAAGTATTACAACACAAGGATGATGCTAGACACCATTCTCAAACCTAGGGGCAGGCACAGTATTTGCTGCCCTGCGACAGCAAGGAGCAATGAAGAAAGAAAAACACTTACATGAAAGGTATTCAAAACACCTCACTTGGATGCTTAAATTATTCTATAGCTGACGGCATGAATGCCCCTGCTTACAAGAAATGGGTCTTTGTCCTGAATTCCTTATAATCCATATAGACAAGACAAACAAAATGTGGGAGCGAATAAACAGAAGTCTAGGGAAGGGAGGCACAGAGAAAATAAATTACTTGCCCAAGGTCACATAGGAAACTGCAGATAGGCCTAAAAATTGAATCTAGATTCTCCTGAGATTCAGCCCTGTGTTTTAACTACAAGACTATCCTTGAAAGCTAATTGATTAACTCTCCTAGACAGATACCCATAACTTGCAAGAGAACTACTCCTCAGTTAACCACTTCACAGCACAAGATAAGTATCAAACAAACCCAGCATCTTTGGGATATAATACCTTGGCAGCTATCTTATGAAGATTAAGTGGATTCAGCGTAGAAAACAAGTGGTATAAACAAGAAAAATAAAACCTTCGGATTAGATGGAATTTCATTGCTTTCCTCCATCCTCATTATTCAGAGCCATCTCACAAAAATGAAAAAAAAAAGGCTCAAAGAAATTCTTTGAAAAAACCACCTCGAGCATACTGTCACGAGGGGGATGGTTCCATCTGGCTCACTTTGTGTTTCAACCAGATTCCCTCTTAACTTTTCTAGCTGCCAACTTATCTGCTATGTACTTATTTCTTCATTAACTCTTCCTTAACTGCTGTTTAAAGACCAGATGCACAGAGAACACAGCAGTGCGCTCACAGGTCACTCTGGGAAAGGGCAGATCCCTTTCTGCCAACAAGCTGGAACATACATCACTGCTGTGTCCCAAGCTATTGCTAGAGACAATTATGCTGAAAACAAGCAGTGTGAAAGCATTAGTCTCTGCTGTGGAATAAGGATAGGAGCTAAGTTAGATATACAATAGACTATTAAGAATTCACTTAGCTATGCCATAAGGAGAAGCAGGATCATGCCAAGAACAGTGATATGTAGAGGGAAAAGGAGCAACTGACGTAAGGAGGTAAAGCTTCTGGTGATGCAGGGGTAGACAGAGTGTAGCTAAAGTGGTGAGTAGAGTTTATGAACTGTTCAAATACTACAGCTATGCCACATTGACAAGGAACAGAATTGTCTCAGAGCAGGGGACAATTCATTTTATCCATGCTTTTCCTCAGCAGAATGCAACTATGGATGCACTCCCAACTTCTGTGGTCTTTATCATTTATTGAATTCTTGCATTCCATATTTTGCCTTCATCTTCTCCCATCATCAACTATGAAGCTCAAATCATTTTTTTAAATAGCTTGTCTCTCTCTTGTAAGATTGTTATTTTACTTTGTGGTTTTGGTGCATTTTCTGTACCTCCCTTTCTTTTGCAGGCAGACTGCCTGTTCCTGTAAATGACTTAAGTCAGGTTAGTTCAGATTTCATCCATTTGCTTTCTTGCAAATTTGCAAGTCGACCACCTCAGGACCTGTATGTTCAGCTGATGTTCACTGCTCTGCTACCATTCCACTAACTTTTGACAACCTAAACATGAAGGAGTGCCCAGACAGGTTTGGGTAATGGAAGAGGCTTCTTGCCTGTTTTACCTGATGTTAGTGGAAGAGGAAAAATAAATGCAGCTAAACATTCCTCTGGCCTTATCACAGGGAAGGGCTGACTAAGTTCCTTCCAATTCTCCTTCTGGAAGGGTAAACACTGAGCTACACGGTTTAAGTCCATTGAGGATTTGTCCCTTTCCACCCTGAAATCATGGACTGATTCCAATAGATGCCCGTGGACCTGAAATGCCTACCCAACCCAAGTCAGTCAGCATTTAGGAAGTGGTTGTTTTCCAGTGAAAACAGAGTGACAAGCCTACACTGACTTTGCACAGGAGGAAGCAACTTCTTAGGGCAACTACAAAGAAAAATGATTGGTGTTTAAATAGTGGTTTGTGCACAGTAGAGCTACAAGAATGTAAAGGCAATCCACAAAGAACCAAGAGATTCTCTGGGTCAGTTCTCACTGTGACCCTACAAGTACCCACGCTTCTGCCCTTGCTCATAACTCCTTGCCTGGCTTGTTGATAGTTTACCACCCCTACAGGAATTCCAGCTTGTCTAGGCATATCTGGTCTAATTTTAAATGAAATCAATTGAGTCTTCAGGTGCACATGAGTATAGCACAGATGGGAAGGATTAAAGGAGCCATAATCCACTCTCTCCATAGGAACCACCCAGTCCAGGTTTATATGCAGTCATACGATGACTTCCACTATATGGTGGATAACTGCAGTGGCAGCATACTCTTGTATATAAAGTACACAGTTCCTGCAAATGACTGTTCCATAAGGACCCTGCAGAGCAGTACCTCTGGCTCATTTATAATCACAATGGCAAGTCAGATATCTCTTGGTCAGTGCACAACAATAGAAAAGAAACACCATTTCTCAGAACCCAAACTTCAAATTTATGGAATAATAATAGAGTTCACTTTGTTTTTTTTTAGTTGTCCACATGGTTTTTATTTCTTCTGCCTTTACAGCTCCCCCGAAATATTACACTATCATATCATATAATAAAAATATTGGGTTTCTGATAAAATTGGTCATAATTTGAAAAAGTCAAGGTGTGGGGTTTTTTTACCAAATATGTTCACTTGAGTTAAAATTAGATTACAATCTATTTCAAACAGAAAGGGTTCTACACATAGCCCCTTAAAAAAAAAAAAATATTCAATTGTTTTATGTCTGCAAAGTTTTCTGAATGTCATCTTTTTGGTTTCCATCTTATAGGAAGATTTAATTTTAAAATGTCTTTAGTTACAATTTTTAAAAACTTAGAAGAAGAAAACAAACTCGAATAAATTTAGGCATGTTCTAAAATAACTCTTCTGTTTGACCCCTAGTCCTCCCTATTTATTTTTTCCAAACTGGAGAGAAAATGAAAGGCTTGCCTTTTGGCTCAATCAAAAAATCAATTATTTGAACAGCTCCAAATATCAAGCTATTTATTCTTTGCTCTTGCAATAATGCATGGGGTTCAGCTAAGAGATTAGTGTAGCATTCAGCTACATACCACAATGGACAAAATATAATGCTGATTCAGATTCTAACAAACTTACAGCCTCAAAATGAGAAACAATCTTTTTTCTTCTGATGGAAAATAACATGCAGGTACAGAACAGCAGGAGGAAGAGCAGTGTAAGTAGTGCCCCTGATTCTGCCTGCAACCATGTTAGAACTTGTGTAATATAAAAGCTATTGAAAATCCTAAAGGCTGGGATTCTGAGGATGATCCCACTACTGTGTTTAGATTACATCATCTGAAAAATATTTTAAGATCAGTCTAAGCTTTCTAATTTGACAGAGATCTCCAATTCTAGTCACACTGCTTATATTTCACTTTCAGTCTTGGAAATCGTTTGTATATAATGATGATTAAAGGCTTAACTCTATGTCAATCTATATCAATAAGTACAGAGACAGAAAAAATATACATCCAACACATAGCTATATATATATTTGGTTGAACGTGTCAATTCTCACCTTGGAACTCAAAGAGAAAATGATAAATATTAATACTGCCAACAGAGTGGCCTGAAAGAAATCAGAGCTCTCCTTTCGTTACAGCCTGTCTCAAGTTATTAGGTCCCTAAAAGTTCCTGAGCTACAATAGCTCACTCCTCCCATCTAGTGTCCAGAGAATCAACTGCGCAGAAACAGAGTCCAGCTTCACCTGCTGTTCAAGGGGACATCATCAGTTAAGCAGATGGAAGCTGATCTGCAATGCTTCTTTTTGTTCCAGAAATTAAATTAAGCTCAATTACAATGCCAGCTCTTGTAATACCAGCTGGCAGCCCAAGCCTGATCTACTGCACTTTTAATACGCAGTATTCCCTCCATGAGATATACTGCATGGAGAGAGAAGCTGCTCTCTTCTTATGTTACCTGGTAGAAAAAGATTGTTCTGGGATATTACCACCCCCCCACGTTCCCACTACAGGTACTTACTAGGAGACAGTGAATGGGGTTTCCTCTCAGATCAGTGTCCGGAGCCTGCAACAAACTCCAGTCTCTCCCTTTATTGTAGGTGATGAAAGTTTTCACTTGGTTGTCAATCTTCTTGTTAGCCAAGAACATTCCCTTTATCCCTGCTACCTAGGAAAAATTGATATGGCTGAAAAATAGATCAAGTCAATGTAGGTTCTATGTATGCAACTCTCTTGCCCTGTCAAACCCAATACAGATCTGGTGGCTGTGTCAGTATGGCACATGTCAGGGCAAAAATTGCCAAGGAGCACTGAAGGAAGGCAAATTGGGGTTCTGGGCACAAGATAAGACCATCAGAAATGGAAAGGTGACAAATAGATAAGAAAACTTATATTTCAGAATCAGCATGGGAACACGGCAAGACGTCAATAGTATTATCTGTAAAATGACAATATCTCAACTGTGTAGGCATCCTTCCGCTGACAGATGAAATACATACAGGGCAATTTTTTTTTGTCTCTTGCACTGCAGTAGAAGGAAATGGCAGCAATTTTGGCCTTGCAAAGAAAACAGCAACACACACATAAACTTGCAGTTCAGTGCTTCTATTCTCATACAGCCTGCTTAAAACATTTCATCTAATGATCCCAATGTGTTTCATAATTATCAGTGTTTCAACAGGGTAACTTGGGGCACAGAGGTATTTTTATTATGGTTTTATATTTTGAGGAACCCAAAGCCCTGGTGACACAAGCAAGGCCACCCAGAATGCGAGTTATAGAGCTAGCAATGAGATTCTCATTCTTTTATTTTTCCTGGTGTTTTACCCAAAAGCTTTACTCCAAAGACCTGAAGGAGGATTTTGTAAAGATGTGATGCTAACAGACTCACATTGGAACCAAGTCCAAAAGTGTCTTAGTGGGGGAAAAAAAGGCAACCTCAAACCACAACTCAAACTGCAGAATGTTCCTATCTTCTCAGCACACTGAAAATCAATAGCCCAATAGCTGCTGCAGCTTGCGAATGAATTTGTTAGGCTGTCATTCTGCAATCTGAGTGCTGCAATAAAAAGGGAAGCAAAACTGGGAGAATAAGGGGGAAAGTGAGAAACATTTTAGTTTCCAGCAAGTCTGTTCAGTCATCCACCTCATGTTTTCTTATGATGTAGAACTAGTACACAGAATCATTCATCAAGACTTTTTATTCAAAACGGCATCACATGGCAAATGGTTACACAGCTGATTCAGTGTTTTTTCCAGCTCAACTGATTTAATTATGTGGCTGGATTTGGTTGTTACAGCTCACAATGAGTAGGACCTTATTACACTTTCAGTCAAATACTGTGGGACTGCTAGTGTACAGTGCACTAGTACAGTACATTAGGGTACTTAGTCATTCTGAAAAGCACTTTCATGCTTGCGCAATGGCACTGAATTTCAGTTGAAATTATGTAAAGTCTTAGACATGAGTTGCTACAATGGGCAATAGTCTTTAAATTAATTAGTTAACTAATTTATTCTTTATTATAAGCATAAAAAATATAGTAATTTCAGTTTCTTCACTGGTTTGTTTGGTTGCACCCAACTAAGTATTTAGGATTTCTTTGTTGTAGTAGAAATGCAACCTCAAAAGACAAGGGTACTCTGTCTTCCAGTGATACTGCATGAACAGACAGGGCTGGAAAAATAACATAGTTCTGCCTTTACTACCAGAGGCCAGAGCCTATAGCTCCATTTCTTTGTTGTTGTCCTGAAATAGTGTATTATATAGTCCCTGTGAAATGCTGGCCATAAATGATTAAAGAGCATTTTATATATCAGGTGATAAATGTGTTCTGAAATCCTGTAAATTTTTCTTTTTATGATTCTAGTCATGGGCTCGTACTCAGAATCCTTTCCAGAGAAAGCAAAGTATAAGTTATACTGTCTGTCTTGGACAGCCTCATCTTAAAAAAAGACCTCACACTCCTACTGAGTTTGTGCGCTCAGTAGGAAGAGATACGTCTATTGCATATACACAACCATAACATACACAATGATCTGTTCATCCCTGCTGTTCATACAATCGTAAGAGAGAAAGACCTGTGTAAGTAAGTACATGACTACCAGTGGTCAGAGAGAAAAGTACTCCATCAGCTCCCACACAGGCTTTGTAGACAATCCTCACCACTCCAAATGCATTGCGTGCAGATACAAATGCTGCCCACAGTTTTAAAAAGATTCATACAAGACACTTGAACACACAAAACACATTCTTCACACCCCATCACCAACTTCATACATCAATCCCATCCAAGATGCATACTGCTAAAAAAAAAGTAAGTCCCAGAGTGATAGGCATATATACCATAGCTACAGACACATCTCCTCACAATCTCTTATCACTTCAGGCATGGATTGTCTTGCTGTGAACCAGTCCAACTACAGAGCCAAGCAGAGCCATACCACACCACTGGAGAGGTGCAGGAACTAGAAAAGGCACTCAGACTCAATGGCCAGTGATTCTTGCTCTTCCTTTGCTCTAGGAGATGGTCTCTAGGACAGCTTTTTTGTGAATGCAGACCCACTGAATGCTGAGTACAGTGTGCTACTGATGAAGTGGCACTGGAAGGTGATGGAAAGAAGAGCTATTCTCATAATTTGCTCTGTTCAACATGCAGAAGGGGGAATACTGCCCCTCTAGGAGTGGTCTCCTCATTCTCTATAAGGTCCAGCAGCAGAAGAGCCCACACACTGATATAACTTCCAAGTGAAAAGTTCCTGATGACATACAGGAGAAGAGAGAATATGATGAGGTACCACTAAAGAACTTCTGTTTTCTCTTCATTGCCCAATGCAATTTCCCATTAAGTATCATTGAGCAGATTTATCCTTGATACCTTCTAAATCCTGATTCTTGATAAGTTTAGGAATCTCAACATATACAATAACTACAATGCAACCAGAAGAACTTACTTTTTACACCTGACAAATATGCATACAGACACATACACTTTTAATGGGTCTTTCTCTGGTGTCTTCTCAAACAATCTTGCTTTTCTAAACATACCACTGTCACACTGAAGGACTCATTTTGCAGTCTTTCTGCTTCCTTTTAATTTACCTATGGATTTTTTTTTCTTCTCTCATCTTCATCTCCATTTACCCCTAGAGCATTCATCATTGCTCTACTGGGAGAATCACACTGGATGGCTTTCTGTTCCCTTCCAGCTAGAACATCAAATTGAAAGGAAGGTTTGTGCCAGGTTCAGTGTCAGCCAATATTCTTTCTATCTAGATAATCAGCAGATATGACGTTACAAGTCTGATTCCATCAATTTCAATCTAGGTTACTGTGTGGTGTCAGCCTAATAAAACAAAACAAAAGCTCTTCTTTCCCCCTGGGATGTAGGACACCTTTACATAATGCAGTGAAACTGCTTCTTGAGCTGACAGTAATAAGAGGCAACAGTTTTTTCCATGGGCTGCCAGTGCTGCAGAGAGATTAATAGTAAAAAATCTCCAAATGACTGAAATGTCAGTGCCTATCCTCCTACAGTTCATCTGCATTTATATACAACACTTGGGCTCTCTGTTTGGACAATTCATTGTGGTTTCCAAATAAAGGACAGCTGAAGGCAAATGATACAGCAGAGCTAACATTCAGACAGTGATGGGGAAATATGGGAAGCATCTTCATTTTCAAAGGAACTCAGATCTAGTTCATGGCCTTTTTTCTAAATGTACAGGACATCCCCTGGAGGAGACCTGAAAAACAAAGCTGACCCTCAAAACAGCAGCTGTGGACTGAATTTCTACTTAGCTGAGTACTGTCTCCAAAAGTAAAACAGACAGCAGAGAAAGAGAAGTACAAAGGCACATTAAAAATCCTATTCTTAGGATCAGTTGTCATAGAAGAGAATGTAAATTGGCCTTTTTACAGGTCAGCTTAAGCAGAATGTACTTGTCAGAAAAAGGTTCAGGTGTAAAAGGGATATCAAAGTGAAGTAGCTGAGTTTCCATGCTCATGGGATAGCCCAAGAGGACATATCTAAAATCACTTCAGTTCCCAGAATAGTCCAAGCTGAGGAAGGTGACAAAGAGAGCTGAAAATTGCTGTCTCTCCTTACTCCTAAAACAAGAGATCAGGCTGTCAGAAATGCAATAAAAATTGGAGAATGATGCTATTCAGAGTGTTGGGAGCTTTCAGAGCCATAGGCTGGACCAATGTGGGTCAGCAGGACTTTGGCTGAGAAACTTAACCAGTTCTACTTAAGGACTGAATGAACTATCCACTACATCTTCCAATGCATATCTTCCTGTGCATGAAAGAGCCATGAGCTCTTCTACACTTGGGAGACTACAGAAGAGTACAGCAGTGAATCTGTTCATAATATTAGGCTGGGCCTAAATTCAACACCTGTGTAAAACCTGGCCTTGAAACCCAGCTGATTGCACTGAGGCCCCTAAGTAAAAGGAAGATAAAACTATGTGTTTAGTTACTTTTTGGCTCTGCTGTTCATATGCATATTATAAAACTGACGTGCGAGAAGGAAATGGTACTGGCAACATGTGAGCTCCTTAGATAAGAATGAGATATTTGGAGTCATGACATACCTCATAGAGGTCAATCATCACATTCCCCTCCAGCCCTTGACTACTCTTGACATTTTCCAAGGCCAGGGTGAAGTACACCCCTCGGGTGTCAGAGATATACAGATTGTATGTGTCATTCTGGTTCCACTCTTGAACAGCTGCAAACACCTGATTCTCATCTGTGCTGATAACATGCATGTCCTGGGGAAAGAAAAGAGATGAAGGTTACTAGAGGCAGCTTTGCTCTGTCATTTCCAAGGGCACCAAAGTAATTGTGGAGAAGTAAGTGATATATTTAGGTTGGAGTTTATTCAGAAACTGTAGACAACACTCAAGTAAGTGGATAATTCCATCCGGAAATATTTTACACCAGCTCTCTTCTGCCAATTTTCAAAGCGGTAATTAACTGATGAGGTGTTAATTGGACATTTACATTAGCAGTACAGTGTTATACAGTAGCACTTTTCCCCCTACCACCAACATTTTCATTTTAATTAACTTGGGGGGGGGGCATTGTTTATTTTGGAGGGGGTTTTTTTGGGTTGGTTTTTTTTTTTTTTGGCATCTGAATGATTCCATTTGTGATTGTGGGAGCATGGATATTAAAAATGTGGTTTGGTTTGGGGGGTTTTTTTAGGAAGAAAAAAGCAGCATCTGAAACATCTGCTTCTTGCCTAGCATTCAGAAAACAAGTATGTTTGGGAACTAGCACAAGGAAGATCTAATGGGTTAATATCTGCAGCCAGTGTCGCTGTTATTTATTATTTCTAATGACAGTGTGGACTAGAAGCCAAGGCCCTGGACCACTGTGCTAAACATCCCCCTCAAGAAATATAACAAAAGGACAACTCTAACCCTCACAAGATGTAAAGAGCAGAATTGTAGTTAGATCACTAATGTTATGAGTGAGGTTTTGCTTTACTCTGTCTGTTCTGTGTGTTACAGCAGGCAGTAAGCAATGAAAAGACTTTATAATTAAAGAAAAAAATCATAAAATATTAAATCTAATTCCCTCTTTCAATGCCTGGAGAAATTATTATCCAGTGGAAAAAGGTACCAGGAGAGAGATTGTTATAATGAAATTCCCAGACTCTATCTGTCCAGCACAGGCACCCTAAGTTCTTTGGCACCATAAATATCTGTGGAGGTAGTAAAAGAAATGCAGATTTCTTAGCATCAGGTGATTCCCAGAAGATTCAGCTGTTCTGTGTGGTTTGGGCAGATATTCCAATGTTATTCTGCTTCCATGAACCTCAGCCAGGGCTTTCTATATGCAAAACTGGGAACTTTATCAGAAAATATACTCTTTGGAAGCTGATGCTGCTACAATAGTGTTTAACAATTCCCTTTCTCATGGTTTTGTAGGGTGAATCAATTCTTCCAGATGGACCCTTGTAATGTAAAGATGAAAAATAATATAATATAATATAATAGATATGTATATATATTCAATATATATTTGGCTTTGTGAAGGACCAGATTGGCTTAAATCCTGAGGAAATATGAAAGGCAATATAAGTCCCATTGCCTTCTACTAATTGTGGCTGTGAACAGATATCCTCTCTTAGCTCCCGTTGTCACAGAATCACAGAATATTAGGGATT
>NW_010291828.1:43710-53891 GCF_000700745.2 Antrostomus carolinensis | reverse complement strand
TATATATAAAATATATCCTGATGAAGTATGCATTCATATAAACAATGCAAGCTTTTGTACCTGGAACATTTGTAAAATTTGCATGAAAAAATATTTGTTAACCAGGAGAGAAAAAAGTTAAAGGTGTTAAAAAATAAATTCTAAAAATATTATATTTCATTTTGTTCCAGAGAAAGTATGCTGAAATATACTGCTTTTTGTGTACTGGCAGTCTTCACTATCCCACAATAGGCATCGCTAATCATTACCAATTGAGAAGAAAAAATGAATGCTTGTTCTTCTTTAAAAACCAAAACAGAACTTCTGTAATATGAGGAACAATAAACTGAGACTATTTTTTTATTTTCTGCATAAGCTGAACTCATGCCCATATAATGTTTTTTTTCTTACAGTGTAAAACAAGTTTTCATATGGTAGCTTTGTAATCAAAGTCTGAGATTTTAAAAATTAAATAAAAACTTCAGTTTACCAGAAACTAATGTATTTATTTTGCTAATGTTTCACTAATTCAGCAGTCAAGCCATGCTTTACACAATTTTGTCACAAAGACGAATTAGTTGTTTTGTTAAATTACCACCAAAGGCCATATAATTTATTTACAAATTACTTATTACTAATGTACAGTATTTCAAGTAAGGAGAATGGGAAAACATTTAGCAATTCCTGTTTTGAGCAAGAGAAAACTGACAGCATACTTTCATGACAGAGCTTTTAATTTGTTTTTAATTAATACATATGGAAACAACGTTTTATGAAAATCTATTTATTTTTACTCATTATTTTATTGTTATTATTATTTTATGGAAAAGGTTTAAAAATAAAGAAGCAATTTCATGAAATGGAAAAAAGCAAGCACAAAGAATCTAAAACCTGATCACATTTTTGTCTATGTTCTGCACAGCAAGAATCGTTTGTCCTATAAATATAATACTTTAGAAGTTATTCGGTACTACCTTTATTTTATTACCATCATTGCAGCATGATAATAACAGTTAGCAGTAGAAAGTTCCCCTGCATTTTCTTCCTTTCGCACAGTTAATATTATCAGCCTTAAACACATACCAAAACACCAGAGTTACAGAACCATGCTGGGGAGGGTTAAACCTCCAGCAGCCCAAGTTGGAGAGGAGTCCCTGGAAGAATGGATTTGTGTCCTGTCTGTGGGATGAGCAGGGGCTTTGCACCACCTCCTGGCGCACTGGGGAACAGCCAGAGACCGGGGCTTTCCTCACTGATCCCTTTTCTCTTTTTTCCATTTTTTCCACAATTTTAACTTTTTTTTTTTAACCCCTCTTTAAAACTGAGGGCCCAATAGAGTCAAATGCCCTGATCCCACCCTCCTGTCCCTTAAAACACAGGGATGGAGAAAGGGTCTTTACTTCCACCTTCTTGCTGCCCTTCTGCAGGAGTATCTCTGCGGATAACACCAACATTGCTGATCTAACACACACCCTGGTCTGGAAATCACAGAGACCTCGGAGGGGTGGAAACTCCCTGGGTTTGCACTGAGAGGTGTGTTCCTGGCTGGTGGTGCTGGGCGGCGTTGCCACAGGGTGTCAGTTCTATGCAGGATCGTTTGAGCAGGGGCCTTTCTCACAGCCCTATCCCCTCAGCCACAGCTGCTCTCACACTTTCATCCTCCCGAGCTGCAGATTTCTGGATAAGCCCCCAACAGTTTGGTCTGAGGGCTTGAAAAAATGAAAAGAAATATTCCTGGGGGTTTCAGTGGCTTTGAGTCAGGCCCAGAGGTAATAAACTCCCAGCAGCAGATCTTTCCTAGGATGGGCTAGTCCTGCCTCCTCTTATGCTTGTTGAACAGCATCTTAGAGGTTTGTGGGGTTTCTGCCACAGAAAATGAATTAAACAGAACAAAAGGAAAAAAAATACTAAATCCCAGAACTCCAGAACTGAATCCTTGTCTCTTGTACCAGCAGAGCCACTGTGTGATGGGGATTTGGCCCCGTAAGTCTAGTAACAATCCGAAGCAAAACAAAAAAGCTAATAAAGGGGTTTCATCATCTGTTTGGCTTCACAGTCACAGCTTTAAAACAAAACAAGACACTACCACTATAATACCAGAAAAATAAATGCTTTTCTTTCTTAGGTTCATAAAACACTCATTACCCATAATTAATCATAATGACACACTGTATTCAGGCCTCTAGCTAGGTTCTGGCTGGAAGTGTAAAGAACTGGCTTCTCATAGCTTCCAGTCCCTTAGCCAGTATGTTCTTCAGGACACAAAATTGATTATCCAAAATAGAAATCTCTTCGTTTCCTTTGTTTTTGTTGTGTTGAAAAACCTATTAGTTAGTTGTTAAGTCTCTGCTTTTTCCACTTCCCGTAAACAGTCGGCTATTTAACTCCATTGACGTTAATGGGTTTACACTACAGTGAAGCTAACCTAGCAGCTACAAAGTCGTTAAAAGCTTGACCAAAGCTTGACCAAAATTTGACCTGATCCTTACTAAAGACTTTGGGCCACTACCAAGACAGTTAATAAATTACGTTTGCCTTAATACTACCTGGTCACAACAGATCCCAGAATATAATATACAATATTGATTTTAATGCGATCTCTCCTTGCCAAAACAGCAAGTGGTACTATTTATAAATATGATTTTGAGACTTAAAGTAAAAAACCCCACAACATCATAAACACTTTAATAATCCATTTCCAAGGCATATAAACCCATACAAACATCTTTGTTTCTAAAAGTAAGAGTGGAAGGAGAAAGCAAATGTTAGTATATATCCATCACCACAGCCAACTATGACATTTAAACTAAGAGTACAATTCTGCTGGAGAGATTTTGTTCACCCTCACATCACTTACACTGAGCTCTGATAAGAGGAGGTTGGTGCTTGATCCAAGGTCTATTTAGTCAGCAGTTTTCTACTCATTTCAGCGTACGGGTCAAATTGGATCAACCCCCAGGAGACACTACGCCTGTTGGCTTCCCCTATTCCATGTGTGCTATCAGCTCAGTGACAGAAAAACACACACTGGCTCTTGGACTAATTTCTACTTCCTTCAAATTGGCTCCACACAAAGCATATGTACCTGTACCAGCTTGCTCATGCCAGCGGCTCCCTTCTCCTCATCCTCTGAGGATGGACAGTCAGTCTGGCCAAGACAAGTTTTGAGCATCTCTGATGTGAACCAGGTTATTTCCCAAAGCCCAGAGAACTGAACAGATGATAGGTGCTCACATACTCAAGACAAGCATTTTGTTTTCTTTTTTTTTCACAAATCTGACCATGAAGTGTGTTCGATGTTGCAGAAGTAATTACTACTTACTGCTCCTCAGCAGGGCATTTACATAACATAAGCAGGACACCTCCTTCTCACATGCCTCAGAAAATGTATATGCTCAGACAAAAGTGGCAAACCTACAGAAACCTTCCCAAGTTTAAGTGGACATCATCATGATTTCCTCATAGAGATGGTCCTCAGAGCTTAATAACTGTAATTTTTGATGAGCGTGCAAAGACTGTGTAAAGGATTATGGATTTGCTCTAGAAATCCAAAACAGACATAGAAAGAAAAACTCTCTACAAAATTCTGTGGGCCAGACTGTGCTCACTTTCTGCTGAGCTTGGTGCAGTGGTACGGCTGTCAGTTATGGCTCCCTAACACATCCCCATGGGCTGCTCTAGCTTTCACCAGATGGCAGTGGTGCCTCAGGGACTATCCATCAGATGAGGTTAACAGCAGGCTCTCCTCCCCTCTCCTGACGTGCCTACCAAATGGAGGACTTCAGGGAGCAAAGCATTGCACCTTCTTTATCCTGTTCAAGACTCACCCATTTCCTATAGCATCCACAGCAGAACATTATAGGAAATGCCTAAATCCATAGGACTACATGAACAACAAGTAGAACAACTCTAAAAAATACAAGGTCCTAGCAGTGTCTGTGGTTACATCTACAGACTTCTATGAAATTCCATAGGTGTCTTCTGTTACTGAACTCAAAAGGGCTTTATCAATGAATACCAGGACAAAGAATAGTGACATGGAATCAGAGCTTCTGGATTTGGTTTTGCCACAAGCCCTGTATTAGTCACCTAACCTTTCCATTTTTCAGTCTGCATGATGAGCACAGTGATTCTCCTTTAAATAACATACAATGGGGTTTAATTCAGTTGTCATCTGCAAGTTACTAAGGCTGGTGAATATAATGGAAATATCTATCTGAATGTTTGAACAAAGTGTACATTCTTGGAGTATAGGCAATATTTATATTCATGATTGTGGAAACAGACTGGAGTTTCCAGTAAGAGATTTCCATCCACTTCTCCTCCCAGCCTTTCCGTAGCCCTCATCACACACCACACTCATTCATAAAATCATATTTATTTTTATTACAATGAATAGCCTATCATTTCTTCTATATAGAAAAGAAATTTTCCCAGTTTCATTCTCACTTTCCTCTGCTAGCTAGAGTTTGGAGCAGGTGGGACTGAGAGGTTTCCGACAGTAAATCTAACCTGTAGGTAGCAGACAGGGACAGATTTTTCACTGCAATACCCTTTCACATAATAAGCTAAAAAGGATGTCAGGACGTGTGGAGAAACCTTAGCAAGAAACTGCCAGTCGGTGTATGAATTCACCCAGAAGTGAAAGAGTCCGGCCAGGGCACACAGACCAACTCAGCTGTCACAGAGAAGAATGGCTTGGGAAACTACCTCAACAGATACGCAGATGGACACAAGCCATTTTCTTCAGAAAGTTGCCTCTTACCCTGTAGTGGACCAAAAGACCAAGTAGATATTATTGGAACTGTTGATCTGGTCAAGGAATATTTATCTAGATATGCATATAGCGAGAGAGAGAGAGAGAGAGAGTTACACTTTTATATAGTGGTACACACACATACCTCAGGTGAGCCCAACAGAAGCACATGTGATCTGCCACAAGTGTCTTGTTTCTGCTACAGCTCTGGTAAAAGCTGAAGGCTTTCCATGCTTAGATAAAGCAACTGTGCAGTTAAGAGAATAGTTGGCTCCAGTGGCATTTCTTGCTTCTTCAAGTAAGTGGTGGAAGGTGGGCAGAGAACTGCCTGTGGTATGTGGGCTGAGACCCGGTACCACCTCAACCCTCCCGAGATATGGAAAACACTTATTCTCTTCTGCAATGTGAAATATGTTCTGAGACACAGGAGAAATCTTGCCTGTTACAAAGAAGCACAAAGCAAAAGAGAAGGTCTGGCCAATACAGTTTCTGTTTATATACTGAATTTACATTCTTGCAACATTGAATTTTGAGCCACAGCTTCATCCCCACCTTGCCACAATCTTGCAGCTGTGCAGACATACATGCCATACTGTACGAGCAAGGAAGAAACACATTTTTAATAAGTTGTTCTGACATTTCTACACGATGGCATTTGTATTTATTACAGCAGACCATCGCAGCGCACATTGCAAATCAATAAAGTGAATGTGAAGCCGTTCGCAGCACTCACAGCCTTGTCCATTACTGTAATATCCAGTTGTTTACAGTGCAGTAATGAGGAACTCGTAGGCCTCACTCAAATATGGCTTTCATTCTCCAACATGATCAAATGCCAACATGCTGTACAATGGTTTCTTTGTGGATCAGGGATATCCTGATTTAGCCTTGGATAACACTACAGAAGTCAACAGGGTTGTAGTTCACTCACATCATCAGGTAAAGATAAATTAAGTTAAAAACTCAGACCCAAGCAGTTTCCAGAATTAGGGAACTTTTGGCTCTGATCCCTTACCATCAGGAAGAGAGAGGGAACACAAGGAGAAAGGGGGTGTAGAGACAGGAAAAATATGCCATCTCAGCCGTGTATTGGCAGCTTCCATAAGAGAGGTCTTGAGCATAGCTCAAAAACCTATTTCACAGCTTCTTTGGCTGAAACAAAGCCTGAACAAATATCTGTATTTAATTTCCTAACATTACAGACAGATTCTGCACAGGACAGACTGCAGAGGCACTCGCTGATTCTTTTTGCTGTGTCCCTTGTCACTTCTCATGTCCCGAGTGTGGCCTGTTGAGTGGTCATTTAGCAAATATTCTGGAGAGCTGTGCTCCATCTCTATGGAAACAGGTAAATAGACCATTGAGAAGGTTTTAAAATTATTATTATTACTACTTGTTTTCACACCAGAAATATTAACCCTTGTGGGGAAAGGCTGACTACACACAGAGTAATTCTGTCCCAGGTTTCCAGGAAGAAGGGAACACATTCTGAGTATGATTTTTTTTTTCTTTTTGCTCTTTTCCCACCAGCAAGACAAAATGTCTGTAACAGGTAGAAGGTTTGAACAGCTATAGTTTTGGGGGCAATCTGGTGTTGCACTGGGAAACTCAAAACCCAGAGAGCTGGTTTGCTTGCAGATCAGAGTGAATTTAATTAGATGTTATGAGCAGCACAGGCTTCTCTCAAGCATCTTCAATGACCATATTAAAAGGAAAAGCTGAAACCTGTAGTGGGGAAAAGGAATAGGTGGAAGACAGGTATTCTGAATTCTCTCAGTTTGTTCCCAAATGCTCAGTTCCTCCTAGCAGCTACTAATTTTTACAAAATTTTGTACCTATACTTTCTCTCTTCAGATGTTACCCTTGTTCCTCTTTCTTTCAGTCTTTTTTTTTCTCTCATTTCAGTCTCTCTTTGCTTGCTAAAGATTTCCCTTTCCACAGCTCCCTTACCCCATTTCTGTCACACCCAGCTCCTCCCACAGCCCTTCCCTAATAGACCTCACTCTACTCCCAGCCTTTTGTCATCTCCCTGCAGCAGCAGATTTTATTTTGCTGCTGTTCCCAACCCAAACTACTTGTTTTGCAACATCCCAGCCCTGGTGCAGGCCAATTCAGAATAAATAGCCCAAGTAGGCCACACCAGTAGCTGCTGACAGATGTGGCTAATGAAGCCAGATTGATCTGCCCAAGTGCAAAATGGGAATGGTTCCCCCTGAATCAGACTGTGAGAAGTTTCCTGTGATGTCTGAGCAGTAACACCATAGGAGAGCAGGTCTGTAACTCATTGTAAGTGCCTCTGAAGGAAAAGTTAGAAGCTTAAGGAAACTGGACAGACAAGGTTCTGCTTAAATTTGAGAAGAAACTTCTTTACAGTAAGGGTGACAGAGCACTGGAACAGGCTGCCCAGAGAGGTTGTGGAGTCTCCTTCTCTGGAGACATTCAAAACCCGCCTGGACACCTTCCTGTGTGATCTCATTTAGGTTCCTGCTCCAGCAGGGGGATTGTACTGGATGATCTTTCAAGGTACCTTCCAATCCCTGTCATGCTGTGATTCTGTGTGCTAGGATGGTCATAGTTTCAATTGCATTATTTTGTTGTGATACAGTAGTCAGTTTTTCACCAGGTTATGGCTTTTGCACATGCAGGGGATATGCTTCCCTAACAGTATGTCATTTGACCTTTTAATTATGCAGATTTATTTTGGGAAACCAAACCACCAAAAAACCCCAAATAATTTTGTATAGTTTTTCTTTTGGATCTGAAAATGTCTGTATTTGCTGATTTGTGCGTGCTCAGATTTAATGTGCTCCTGCAGACCATCTGCTTAGCACCCAAGCAGCAGGGCTGGTATATCCCATGTGCATCTGAGTAACTGCACATGCATCATCTATCCATCCAAGATTACCAGCAGCCTGGTCAAAAGAGCATCAAGAGCCTCAATCCCTACCCAACACTGGACAGAAAGAGGACATGGCCTGGCAGGTAGCCTTCAGTTGCTGAGCTTCATTCAGCTTCACCGAGCAGATAATAAAGCATGAAGGTAGTGATAGCCTTTGTTCTCAGCTCCTCCAGATGGTCTGTGACTATTGAAGCTACAACTAGCACAAAACTTCTTCAAGAACATGCAAAAACAGCCCTGGAGTAAAAAGATTGACTGACACATTTCATGAGCAGCACTTGAGTTGTAGAGTATTGCAGTCATTGCTATCATGTAGAGTAGAGAGGGGAAGGTGAGACTCGTCTAACCACCAACATACTAAGCAGGTAGCTACAGTAGCAAGGCTAGAGCTTCAGTGACACCCTCAGCCAATGAATGACATGACCGGCCCCATGTTAGCTCCTTCTTTGAAACCAAAGTATTTCTCAGAACTCAATATCTAGGCAGGGCTGCCTTTCCAAACGGTTACAGGATACTTGGAAGGAATTGCTGCTCTGTCTGAAATTACTCTCTGCACTTACTTTAACTCCTTTTTGGCTTTATTTGCTAATCTGCATTTTATACTAAATAATTTATTTTAGCCAAATTAAAAAGATGTGGTTTTGGAATCCCCCACATTTTTTTAGGCATATGCAATCTATAAAATTTGGATTCTAGTCAGCAGCTTCTAACGAGCTGCTTGTAACTGGTGTCTGAAATGAAACTTATTTCAGCCACTGCAAAAGCTGGGTTCTGAATGTGAGGACTTGGTGTATCAGATGGAAAGCGGCAAATCTTCTGGTAAATGGGTTCCCTGTGTTACATCTACCCTGACTTCATATGGTGATGTCGGAAGGAGCATTACTGCCTTAGAGCCATGCTATTCTGTTTCACAAATCCACTCTTCTCTAGTGTGTACAAATAACAAACTCCCTTGCTACCGCTGCAAAAATATTTAATAGCAGCAGCTCCAGGGATCATTCACATTACTGAAATGTAATTAGTCCTGCAAGAAGTGTAGGAACATTTACTAGTCTATTATATTAGCATAAAGAATAATTACACTGCATAGATTTTTTTTTTTTTTTTTTTTAAATACAGCTCTAGAAGTACATATTTTGCACTGTCAGCACATGGAAAGACAGATTTGGTAAGCCCACAGACAAGCGTTTATTTGACTCATGGGAAGAAGAAAATATCCAAGGTTTAGAAGTATCCTGGAAAAGGGACAAATGCACTGCAGCAATTTAACAAAGTGCTTATTCTAATCCTTATAAATATGCACCACATGTATCTTTTATACCTGTTATGTTTTGCAGTATTTAGGCAATAGTCAGTATTGAAGGCTTTGTCAGCTATGCTTCAATGGCTTCATAAAAGCACCTTCCGTTTAAAGAAAGAGGATTTCATAGTAATGGGCAAAATTGTAAGTGCTGTCAATGGCTACATTTCATCTCATTGATTTACACTGTGTAGGATGATTGCCTGATCTGAATCACATATGCCAGAGACGTGCTGCATTCAGTGCAAAACAACTGGATTTCACAAAGGAAATGAACTAGCAAAATCCTCTAGTTCTCAGTGTGGCAACTCTGTTCACAGAAAGCTTACAGTGTTACACTGAGATGATCTCAACTGTGCATCAGTGAGTGGAAACTAGCAAACTACAGGTCTTCAGATGATGTCTTCAAGCTGTCTGGGGCCAAAATACACCTAGTTAATTAGTGGGTGTTCAGTTTTAGTGCAGAATATTGTTGAAAAGAGGCCTTGGGCTGGGACAGCCTCTAACTACAGCTAAGCAGAGGGCATTTCTTGATGAAACTTGCAGAGTAGGGTGGTTGGCACTGTTAGCAGAACACTGCCAAAACCTAACTGTTTGTGTGTGCTGGGGCTTGTTCTTGACTTGTTTGAATTGTCTGTAAGGAGGGAGGAAGCACTGGATGAGTTATAACCTGAACTATGTAAGTGAAGTGGTTCGGGCAGCAAGGTGGAGTCCTGTTTTGCACACAGTGCCTGTGTGATTATAAACAGTCTGTATTTGACACCCTAGGACTGGTGGTAGCCCAGCATCTTGGCATATCAACTTTCTTTTTTCCTCCCCTCTGGAAACTGTGTAATGTGTTAAAGGTCAATGTCTTTTGAAGATCTAACAGTTTAGGGTTGAACTCCGCATGTGGTAAATTATGCTTGTCACATACCTTACTTGGACTTTGCTATGGTCTTCACTATCAACGATAAGAGGTAACACTCTGGCAAACACATACTCCACCTAAACTGTGCTAGCAGCAGTAATTCAAACAGTAGAGATTTGGTTTGCCTTGCAATTCACAGCAGAGATCAGATGCAGAGACCACATTTTCTCTCCTGACCTATTTCATATTAGTCCCCAGAAGTTACATTTCTATTCCTCTATATCAATAGGTGAAATAAGGGCATAGTCTGGATACTACAAGCAAGATTTAATTTTTATTTTCTCTCTCAAAAAGGGATTCAGTCTGTGAACCCATGTGAAGGAAATGCACACCTCTT
>NW_010291828.1:10384-43700 GCF_000700745.2 Antrostomus carolinensis | reverse complement strand
AGTACAACATTAGAGCAAGCACAGAGTGAAGTTTTTTTGATCACTTGTAATAGCTTAAAATTTCATTTTAGAGATGGGCTGATAATTCAAAATGTACACTGTACAACAAACTTTCCACAAACTGAAAGCATCATAAGAGTGGGACACAAAACACTTTTAGCCCAACTGAAATCTTTAGCATAGGAGAAACTTGAAAATGTTGGCCTGGATTTAAAATGTAAGATACAAGTCTAAGCAGACAAGAGGTTAACTCAGAGCAGAGAAGAACAGGACAAAGGAGCCTGAGCAAGGTCAGAGGAAGGTAAAACCTCCGTGCAGTGCGTCAAAGAACCATGCTGAGTTTGAGTCCCAGAGGCAATACAGATGCACCAGTGCACATGTTAATAAGCTTCATCTCAGTAAAAACTATTAGCATGGGCACAGCCTCCTGCTACACCAATTATTCTGCCTTGAGTGCTAGTTTCATTTCTTCAAGGTGCTCCACTGCAAACAACAACCATGCCTTCTTTTTCTACATGGCTACTTTGCTATCAAATAAGTCTGTGGTATGCAAAAAAATGACCATGGCTTAGTTGTGGCTCAGCCTTGCTTCCAACGTTTGCTTTGAAGATCCCAAAGCTATAACAGCTTGGGCTATGTCTGAAGACCTCCCCAAGGCACTTTTGCCTTGACACATTGAAGGTGACAGCGGGTATGGGTTGGGGATGCTAGCACGGGCCCTTGAAAATCCACAGAGCTAAGGCTGGCTGGAGCAGGGTATTGGCAACCAGCTGTTTGCAAGCAGGGACTGCTCACCTTACCCTCACCCTGAAGGTACATGGTCAACCTTGGCCAATGTTGGGTTTCCTCTGTGTGAGGAAGGCCTAGGAGGCAGGACCTGCCAAGCAAGGACAGCTCTGGTGTACCTGGCAGCTGCTTTGTGGCTGTATGCCTGCCACAGGAATGAGTCTGCCCACAGGCTCAGGCAGCTGCTGCCCAGCCTCAAACATTTGCTTTGGGTCACATCTACCCCAAAATGGTTTGGCTGAACCAGCTATTTCAGCGCCCCTCCCATGTTTCTGCCTCCTCCCTCACACCTTTGATGGTGTCAGCGCAAGGATTGGTTTTAAGGTTGTGGAAGTCCACAGAGAAAGGGCTGAATTCAGATGTAGAAAGTGCACCGTGGCCAGGCATGTTGAAGGGCTGACCCTCTCCAAACACAAGGAATCAGTGACTGCTTAAGTGCCCTGTGGAAGTCACCTGGGGAGGTAAGAGATGAAAACAGGGAAGAACATCAGTTCTGAAGCCAAAGAAAATAAAGCTTTAATCATAATTATAAGGTTATTGCATGACATTGCAAGAGATTGTCAGGAACTTTCCAGTGTATTTTTCTTCAGAATTATTTTAACTGAGCTAACCAGCTGATTTTTCTGTGAATTATAAGGCTTGCTTGGGGGACAATTACATCCCTTTGATGTGTTTTATGCTGCTGTGATTGATATATATACCAGCCTTAACTTCTTAATGCAGAGGTTTTAGTGCAGGTCAGGAACCAATTCTCCCGGTCCCACTCAATTTACATTTAAATGTAATAGCCAGTACTAGGAGTTTTTTTCTTGTACAAAGGGCCAGATGCAGAAGCAGGTCTTAGATGTCTGAAATTAGATTTTGGCACTGAAACTTAGATCCTCTTGATCATTTTGCAAAGCCTCTGAAGTTGATGGGATGAAAGATGGGGGAGCAGCAGGAGCAGTGAGTGGCTGCTGCATCAGACAGACTATGGGGCTCAGGTAGCAGGTAGGTCCAGTGGAAACACTTCTTCCAAAAGACACTGTGAATTCATCCCATCTCTGCTGCCACCCATTTCATCCTGCCATAGCCAGAGAAGGCTTTTTGTCTCTCAGAAAGGAAGACAAGCTTTTTACCCCAGCCAGCCCTGGGAGGGCACACTGTGGCACTAGAATCAAGGCATAGACTGAACCATAAAAAAATAGGCATAACTACTCATGTTCTGAGATACTGCTGAAGCATAAGGAGTTTCCTACTGGATGTGCATTCAGCTGAGGCACAGTATTGACATTACTGACCAAAACAGGCTCAGCGTGTGGAGAATTCAGTGAGAGAAATTGCTAAATATAGGTCATGGAGGGACATGTGTTCATCGGCACAAAGCAGAACAGCTTCTTATCTTGTGCTATGAATCATTCTCCCTGTTGATTTGTGACTTCTTCAGCTGGTGATCTCTCTGTGGTGAAGCATTCTGCTTGCTGAGTTTTAGCTCTGTTGAGCCTTTTGACTTTGGCCATCCTTGAAAGAAAAGCTAGGTTAGCTTTCTGCTTTTAATTTATCATCCAGTTAACTGTCCAGGACCCTGTGGATTACAGCGCTACAGGTTTTCTTTTTCCTCAGCCCTTAGATTGATAAGGAAAGAGTAGTTTATATAATCTGCTCTGCTTGGAATACATGTGATCTTCTGTCCCACTCAGCAGAAGTGCTGATACAACCAAATCCAGGAGAACAAGCCCCCATGGAGTGAATCAATGACAAGATCTCCTCGAGGATGTGTAGAGGAATCAAGGAAATCAGGTTTCCAAAACATTTCTGAAATACAGCAAACAGCAAGAAGGTGTCTTGGCAAAAGCACAGGTCAACGGGCAGCTTCCCAGCTCCTTCTACACTGCCCCAGCCTTTAACACCTTCTTGTGCTTTGCAGGAGGCCATGCTGGTTCCTCTTGCAGAAAGTCAGTCTGATTACCTGTGCACAGAAGAATGCAGTGAAGAACCTTTGCTTTCTTTCTTCCAAACCACTACAGGACTATTCCCAGCCTTCTGAGTCAGTAGAAGGATTGCCATTGACTGACTTCAGGATTGAACCCATGCCCAAAATAGGTGTGGGAAATTATGTCAGCCTGGGCTGAAAATGACAGTGTTCAGATGGTCAGTGATTTGGAAGGAGGTGATCTAATGGTCCTTTACCGACTGTAAAATGAATTCAAGTATTATGATGGTAATGCTGATAATGATTCCTCAAAACTTGTCTGTTATTTCTTAACTGTCAGTAGCTCAAAAATACCCATTTGCAAAATTTCTTAGGCTGAATTGGTTGATTTTAGAAAGGGCGCTGCTCTTTCCCACAGTTTGTGGAGGAAGTGGGAGAGGATTAGGTTCAAAGTTTTCTTGGACTCTGAAGTGATGCTGGTCAAGTTCATTAGGTAATGAAAACTGCCTGCTGACATGTAGCTTGCAGGAGAAAAGTTCAGGCAGTGGCAGGAAATTCATAACCTGCTGGAGAAAAAAAAATGCTTATCCTAACAGTAGATTCAGGAAATTATTACAGGTAGGAGTATTCTACTCAAAAGACATACATGGACCCAGAATGGCAAAGAAAGGTAAGAAGGGCAACACAACTGAGGCCAAGTAACCTGGAAATGGTCTAGGTCCATGGGGCCTGGTCTTAGGTATAGGTTAGACTGGGAACAATATGCGATTTGGATGTCAGTGCAAAAGGGTCTCAGGCATCTTCTGCGACATGCTTGCTTTGGCCTTGAAGGTAGTAGTTTCTTTGCCCATCCTATCTGGCAATTCACCACGGCCAGAAGCAGAGGCAGGCTGAAGGACCATGTGGTGTTATGAGTGGGTCCCACACCTTGACCATGATGAAGGTCACTCTGTTTGACTTGGTAATCAAGTGAAGGAGCCACATTTCTTCCTGGGCTGGGCTGGATGTCTAGTTCACAGCTGTTGGTGATGGAGCCAAATGTAACTGCTTGAGAAAGCTACGGTTTGCAGGAAAAATAGAGACACTGCTAGATATTGAAAGGAACAGAGAGGAGATGAGAAAAAATGCTCCTAGAAGAAATGAAAGCTGGTCTAATAAATAGAGTATAAATAACCAGAGTACAGTATTCAGGGACTGAGTGCCAGTTCCTACTGTCTGCCACCCACTTTCATATGTCCCAGGGCAAGTCACTTTGGATCCCATCATCTGAAGTATTTAAGCATTTTGTGAGCCTCAATTTCCCTTCTGTGACAGGGAATAATACCACTTTCTTACCTCTTGAACAACTTCCAAGAATAAATATATCAAGGAGTATCAAGAGCACAGGTATAGGATGATGCAAACTAGCAAATACGTCTGGGCTTTTCTTAGTTGAGAAGCACATGTGACATAAGTACACACGGGCACTGGGTGTGGAGAGCCTGGCTGAGCCCAGGCAGCCACACAGAGCCCACATGTGCCGTCAGGGTGCATGGGGGAGCTGGTGCCACAAGGCAGGAGATTTACACCTTGGCTGGCTCCACAGTAATGTCCTTGTGCACACAAGTCCTCACTGTACCTGCAGTGTTCCCCTTAAGGGATATGCTATTAATTCACATCCCAGCCCTGCTTGCAATGATTTTTTTCCACAGAGACAAGACCCAAGACAGATGTGAGAGTGGAAATGTAAGGCAGAGTAAAAATTAAGACCAGCTGGAGCAACAACGTGGGGGGAAAGGAGGATTGTGTACCCCTTCTCCATTGCCACGTGCAGGAGTATCAAGGACTCCTGCAGTCCCTTCAGTGCTCTCTCCTCCCTGTGCCTGAATATGTCAGGGAATCAAATCAAATCAGAAGGATTTTTTTTTTTTCCTCCTGGCTTCTGAAGATTGATAGAGAATCGAGCAGTTGGCTGAAGTTTGTGCCCATGGACTTGCCCAGGAGCACAAGGTTGGAGGGAGAGAAAACAAGGGGGTGGGAGGGAGAGAATACAAGGGGGTGAGAGGGAGAGGCACGGAGTAAAAGCATGCCCAGAGAAATGCATATTAGGAAAAGAGAGAAAATAGGCACGCCTGTTGTGAGCGAGCGTGCGGCTGTGGAAAGGGACATGTGTGAGACAGAGAGAGAACGTAGATGAGGGACCTGCCAGCAGCAAGTGTGAAGATGAACACCCAGTAGTGACAATGATGTTCTGGCCAATCAATGATGCTTGATGTATGGGGGACGGGAGAGATGTCATTATTCTACAAAACCGTATACAAGCAAAAACAAAGCCATCTTTTTAAAATGAAAATGAAAGAGAAATGACAGGGGAAAAGCAAAATATTTGTGAAATGATTTAAACACAGAGAAAGAAATCCAAAGAATATATTTTTTCCCAACCAATATGATGTACTGTATAGTTTATGAGAGAAGAAAGAAAAAAATCAATCCATGGCAATATCTGGTGCGCCTCTGTGTAATAAACTGCTCTGCAATTATATGAACAAGGTGGTGGTGGTGACGAGAGGTAGGGGATTTTTGTGTCTCCAAATGTGCTGGATTTGTATCATCCTGTCACCAATTGTTCAATATTGTGATACCGGACAATCTCCAGTGTTTTTCCCAGTAGGTCAGTGAACTTATTTTCTTATCAAGCCTTAAGGCAGGTGCAGACATGAGGAAGGCATTTGCCTTTGTTTTTCTCCTTCAGCCCAGCCCAGCAGCTCCTTAGTATGCAGGGCCAGCGATTCAACTGCACAAGTTTCCTCCTCACGGTATTTTCTTTACAAGGATTGCAGTGAAAAGCACAACGGGGAGAAGTTTCATCTCCCCCTGTAAATGCGAATGAGAGAAATGTCTAATACCTGTTATAAAAGATGGCATTTTAATTACCACACCACACTACAGCAAGCACACGCACACACAGTCACATACACACACACATGCACACACACAATCCCCATTGCACCTCTCCTCCCCCTCCCTGGTATGAAGAAGGTCTTCCTCTTCCTCCAATCCCTTCTTCGCCTTTATGCAACCCGGGGAACATGAGTTGATTGGAAAGGTCTCTTTCCTTGATAACAACAATTCAATGTGCCTTGACATTTTAATAGCCTGCCGTCCTAGTGAACACAATCGAGCTGAGCAGTGAAGCAAAAATCATTAGGTAAGCAAGATAATCTAAACGAAAAATCAGCCTCAACTGGCTTCCCACATCTGGGGCACATCTGGGCAGAGGCTACCCTTTCCCGTCCGCTTACGAATAGCAATCCTCTCCTGGGAAGGGTGTCAGGGGAAAGAGGGGCATCCACGGATTTATTGCTGGGGGAAATTCACCCTCTCCCACCTGCAAACCCCTTTCCTCTGCCCACCCGTCCCCCCCACCTCCCTTCCAGAGGAGGGAGATGCTGACTTTGCAAGCCATTCGCTTTATGAATATGACCCTCAAAGGAAAGAAACCCTCTCACAAGCCCAGAACTATGTTATCATCGTTATTAAGGAGCTTAAAAAGGAGCTGGGAAGAGGAGACACCGGTGGAATTGCAGCCTGATTGTGATTGATGTGTTCCTATTAGCTCCTCACTGTTATCTCTCTGGATGGCAAGAACAGCCAGTGGCTTGTAACACAACAGATTACCTGAGTTTTCAGCCCTAGACGGATGTTTAAATAAAATATAGTCCCTTTTAGCGAGAAGCTCATTTTCTCTCCGAGGCTTCCAGACTATTTCATGTCAGCTGTGATTCGCTGTGACTCTCCTCAGTAAACATGTCTTATCATTAATAATTCTTTACAAGCACAATTTCATGGAGGCTTTTTGTATGCGTGCGTGGGGGGAGGAGGGGGCGTGCATGCGCAAATGTTGGTCTCAGCCTCATCTCGATACAGTTTGGGAACCCAAGGTGCTTCTCTTCAGAATTTCACCTGCCTTGCCAAAAATGATTGATTACCCCTAGCAGACTGGGTGTCCAGCTATACCCAACAAATGACTTTGGCCCCTAACAACAGGCCTTGGCCAGATAGAAATCAATATTTCACCATTAAAATCTATCAAAGAAGAGTTAAGGCACCATCTGTCCCTGCCGCCTTTCCATGGTGTGTGAACATTAAATCCGACACTTGTAGTACATGAGTAATCAATATATAGTAGTTCACAGATCATTTGTGGTCCCCTTTTAGCAGTGATGGATGCTTGGAATAGTTGTGATTCATTTTGTCACACCATTAAACAAGATTCTGTCCAGTTCCTTCCTGATTTCATTTAGAGGATCATTCTTCACAGTTCATAAGAGAGAAACGGTTTTACCAATCTGCTTCTATTTCAATAAGTCACTTTATAGAGATTTTGTGTCCTGCAGACTGTAAAAATTCTAGAGAGATAGTACAAACATACCTCTAAAACTATTCACTGCATGACATATGCATAAAGTGTGAAAAACTGAATGTAAATATGTTTACCTCTTTATCTACAAATATTGGTTTTAACCCTCCCCTTGCTAGAGGGTCTTTAGGCAGAAGAACATGTAAATACAGCCTTGCCTAGGGCAGATATGGTCAAGTCTGGAAATGGGCTGTAATTAAAAACATGAATAAAACAACTGCAAACTCAGTGAAAGAGCTTTACTTCTGAAATTGAAATGGGAGAGGCCTCAGTAAAATAAACACCTTTCTTAATTGCTTCTGCTAATATTCACCCAGCTTTTTCTGAATTGTTCATTTTATACTGGCAATAAATGTATAATTGCTAAGATCGTTTAGTTGATTATAAAGAAAGAGCCTTATTTTTTTTTAACTTTTCTTATAATTGCCATTACTATGCAGACTTTTAGAGGAGGGGGTAGAATTACATATTAATGTTTCATAGATTGTTAATCTTGTTAAAGACCAGCTCTTTCAGTCCCAGGATCATTCAATCAGATCCTCAGCTGCTGCTGTAATTGGGCATCATGATGGGGCTTCTCAGATTTAAACACTTTAGGAATTGGCCCTGTCTGGACTTCCCCTGGCTGCAGTAAGGGACCCAAATAATGTAAGCAGCAGACTTGGAAGCAGGGATGAAGTCAGAGGGAGCACTGAAGATCCGTCAGATGACATCTTCTAAAACCTCCATTGTACAGCAATTTTCCTAAATAAAGGACATAAATAGCAATGATTCATGCAACTAGCAGTGCTAGCCTGTCCTCCAAGGAGCACTTTATGCAGTAATTTTTTATCAGGTTGATTGTTTATAACCCATACATTTTTAAGGATCCTATTTGGATCTCACTGCCTCACTAAACACAGCGGTGGAGGAGAACGCAGAAGCTTTGTTGTCCCAACAAACCCTTCCTGGCAGTAGACCAGACACCACAGATATTTAATTCAAGTATTCCTTGAGGGAGAACCTATTTGCTAGAGTGCGAACCACCCCAAACTGTACATGGCTGTGTCCCAGCAGCATCCAGTGACTCGAGACAGATGGGAAGAGGCAGAAGGAGGAAGGAAGAGCCCTGTCCTCTTCCTTGAGCTCCATGGAGATCACTGGGAGCAGGAAATGTAGTAAGCTGATGAGTTCGTACTCATACAAGAAAAGGCACCAGGCCAGTGTATTAATGATAAATAGGTACAGATGATTTGTGTTAGTAAGGTCAAGTCACTGGAGCAGAAATCCATAGTGAAGAATTCCTGGGGTCAGGCCTGGCTTTCTCATAGCTTCTGGGTGTCTGGGCTCAGGTACTTAAAACAGGAAAAAAGTAGGAAAAAAATGCCCCAACTCCACATTCTGCTGGGCCAACATCCCAGGAAAACTGCCTGTGGTTCCATGCACATCGGTGGACTGGCGACAGCAGGGGAGCTGAGCCCAGGAACCTGGCTCTGAGATATTGGATTAGGCTATGGTTGTACCTTTAATTTCTTCCTTTATATATCCATTATTCATTATTTCCATGAAAAGAGCTGTGCTCCTGGGAGATAACAAATGTAAAGTATTATTGCTAAAAATGAGCTACTTAAAGAAATAGGGGCAGAACTTCAGCACAAATCAAATATCCACCTAGGCTTCAATGAAGACATACTGATTTGCACATACACAAGCCTCTGTCCCTTATTTTCAGGCTTACTGTATTTCAGAGAACAGATATGGCAAAATAATTATTGACTGTTTTCCAGAAAAAACACATTGAATCATCATATGAAAGCATTTCCTAACTTCAGCCATATGCTCCACGTCCTGGCTCTGGAACTTGCTGAAGGTACCATGGTTCTCCCATTACCACTGAACAACTCTGTAGCTTCAATGCAGAAGCTAAAGAAAGAAAATAGAGATAAAACCAAAGAAATCCAGAAAGAAATCTAAGTTATTACCTGTAAAAACATTGTATTGGGAAAAAGAAAAAAAATAAGAACGTGCATCATCTCTACACTCTTAATATGTTTAGCTGAACCTCTAATACATGTAAACAGGTACATGTATTGATTTTTTGCTAATAAACTGCATAGCTGTAATTCCCTTATTATAAATCTTTTCCTAAGCACAAAATTGAGCAAAGGGAGGGGGAAGGGGTTGTAGGGTAACAAGACTAATCAGGACTTCACCATCAAAGCAAGTACATCCAATTAACAGCTATTAAAGCAGAATTTTATGGCACCATGCACAGTGAAGGCCATTATATCCAGTGGAATTAATCTTAATTATTTGTACCTGTATACATACATGCAAAGGAAAGCAACTCACATTAATCTACATTAAACTTAATACACAGTTGGTGTATTATCTTCTGAGTCAAAATTGACTGCTGGTTTCTGCATATGTATCTGTGATGCTACCTTCAGTAATTATAGCACAGCGTGTCTAAAGACACAATTTGCTCCATACAGAGCAACTCAGCAGTTAAAACTCTTTCCTGTGATTTTTAAAAAGCAAAAAAATAGAACTGTATAGGCAGATATTATCTTCTCAGAAGTCTTTCTTAAAAAAAAAAAAAAAAGACACAGAATAAGCTGTACAGATTTATTATCCAGCTTAAAGGGAAACCGAACAAATATAAATCTGCGGCTTTCTGAGGTTTAAATAACGGCAATTACTACCCCCAAAATATTGCATTTCATGCACTGTGGACAACGTTGTTAAAACCACCCACAATATTTTGGACTGCAGGGATTTTTTTTCCAGGTTTTTACAGAAGTTGACAGTAAATTATGTTGGTTGGTTGTTCACTTGGTTTGCATTATTTGATAGGGCTGGCTGTAGAGGTCTGTGCTGCGGTAACAATAATGAATGGTGTACTTTTTTACTCTAAATCCCTGCCTAATGAATATAGACATAGGCAAACAGCTACTTAGGATTCCAAAATATAACTAACCACAAAGCAGAGCTCCAGCTGGTCTTCCCTCCTAGTGCATCGTTCAAAGGCATTTTCCTTATCAAGAACTAGCTCCTGAGAAGCGAAAAGAGAAACTGATGTCCATTGTCCAGAAAAAGCACTTCTGCTATGGTGTTGATCAAGAACACAACTGATTAATAGTCTTATAAATGTTTGCACCTAACAGTGGGTTTTATTCAGATCATAATATGCAAAATCCTGACCATGCAGAAGACAGTAGGTTCCAGTTTCATGCTGTGCCTCAGGTCAGGATCCCCAGAGCAGATGTTACCTACTTTAGTAAACATAGGTCAGTGCCTTGTCCTGTACAAAAGCACTGAATTTTAGTTATTTTTTTAATATATGTTAATTAACCTTCACTAGCTGTCAAGATTTTAATATCCCATGGAGACATTAATACAAAATATTTCTCTTAGAGCTAATCGCAGCTAGCAGCAAGTTAAAGTCCTTTCCATGCCAGGATTTGCAGATGTGTCAAAATATGCATCAAAGTATAAGTTGTTATTAATGAGAATTTTGAGTTAACTTCTGTAACTATGAATCTCTGGTAGTAAAACTGGTAGATTCATGAAGATTTAAAGAAAAGGTTCAAAAATATCTCATGCAGTCAGGCTATTTTGAATGTTTAATGAGATGTTATATTTCATTCTATGCTTCTTAAATATCAATTCATGTTTATCAGCTATTAAACCATTATGGTTGAAGTGATTTCTCCTGCCCAGGCCACTCCTGGGACTTGCTGCAAGTAAAGGATACACAGGATACACAGGATACACAGTGCTCCAGAACTGCTGTGCCATCTGGCATTTTAACATAAAATTAAACTCTGATGTAAACCTTAGGTTTTGCACTGGCAGGGAATATCAAGGGGAGTGGTGTCACAGCATTTACTTTAATTCAGATGCTTACCAAAATCTGAAGTGTCAATCCTTTAACTCTGCTTGCATAACAAACCTGAGGCTTTTCCCCCAAGCCGCTTCCCTGCCTTTGCACATTAACTGTAAATCCAGAGATTATGTTGCCTTTGGGTTTCTCCATCAGGAAAGGGTGACAATATAAGCACAACAAACTAGAAAGTCTCCCATCTCAGGGGCATCCAAGCAGCAAGGAAACTAAACAGAGAAGTTCCTGGAAAGGTAGGAAGTACAGAAGATTAATGGGGATAAAAGGAAACAAACTCAGAAGAAAAAATGGGAGAGTCACCTGCCAAAGACCAACGTGCTCAGAATGACCTCAGTGACTCTTTGAGAGGATACTAGAAAATACACCATCCTCCACTGTAGGACAGTAAGATCAGCTCTCTGATGCTCTTAAGAGCAATTCTGCACTGGGATAAGTTTGCAAGATAATGCAGGTGGTGATGAACCTTTGAGAAAGCCAATGGGATCTATGAAGGAAGGAAGGCTGCAAGCAGGTAAGCATGCATCAGTACAAATACCATCATTAGCCACATTTCTAAGGTCTGCAAAGTACAAGAGAAGACTGTTCATGCAAAAAGTTGTTAGCAAGCCTCAAATCACCAAATAAGTGGGTGGAAATGGAGAAAAGATTTGTATACAAAGCTGTGTCTTTGTGAGTAAAGAAAAAAATAAACCACAAATAGATGTTTCTGAAAATATCTCAATCCTGAAAGATTAGCCTCAGCAGAAGTGTCACTGCAGAAACCATCTTTATGTTGAAGAGGTTGCCTAGCAAGGGTTTTTTCCTCATTATGATTTTCTACTTAGATTGCTAAGAAAAGATCTCTCAGGAGAAATAACAGTAGGATCTTAAAAATAGTTTCAAATATGCCATTAAAAATTCAACACAGATATTGTCTAAGCCATCTGTACTCATGTCATTTTGATGCCATCATATTAAACAGGCTGATTCTCTGCTGAGCTTGTTTTTAATTCTAAGCACTCATTTAAGTATTTCACTGAACTACGTGGCCAAAGACTAGCCTGGTGCTTGGGGAGCAGCTACAGGGGTTTGAAGGTGCCGCAACATCACGGTGCAGGGAACAGGCTGTGACCTCCTCATGAAATAAAACAGGACAAGGAATTGCACTGAGACTAGAAGAGGTGATCCACAGGAGTTACCAGGAGGACAAGGAATTATACTGAAACTAGAAGAAGCAACCCAGAGGGTTTACCATGAGAATAAAAGTGAAAAGGGAGTGGACTGAAACCTGATGTTTCCTGTGCTTCTCCTCTATGCTATGATACAGATGTTGTTATACCGTGACCGTCACAGTTGCATTTTGCCCTTTTCTGAAATCAAACTAATAGTTTCTGCCATGTACTATTTTTCCTTTTATCTTTTCCCCTCTGGAAACTGGGTGCTCCCTGTACAAATTCGTTCTCTCCCCATCTAGTCTTCCTCTCTTTGCTATTTTCCATTTTCACTGCCTATCCCATCAAAGGCCTTTGCTGCTCCTTTCCCATCCCCTGACCTCACAGGACCTGAAGAACCCAAAGAGCTTGATAAAGAGCATCTTCCTCTTGAAAACAGGACTGGCACCAGCTGGAACATTTGTAGACTATTGCTGTGTTGCACAGTTTGCATATTAGGCATCTTTCTTTTGCGATTTGTTTGCCCGGACAATGGCAGGTGATAGGAGCTTCACTGGCAGTAACACTCTCTTAATCTGTGTCCAGTCAACACTCAGTTGACCCCCAGCCATCTCACTCATACAGAGTAGGGTGCAGCACTCTCCTATGATACAGAAGTTTATCTGTATTTATATTATCTACTGAAGCAAATGTTATTTGGATACATTTAGTGAGGATGAAGAAAGCAAGCAGAAACCTGTGTTAAATTGTGAATGTCTACATTTGGAGGAAAGTGAGTGAAATATTGGCATTGGTTAAGAATTTTCATAATCTATTTTGTTGGGTAGAATACAAATGGAAGTGGGTAAAACCTCAGCCCTAGTGAAGACAGTGCAAAATTGCTACTAACTCCTTAAGATACCCAGCAGAAGCCATAATTTAGTTGGATAGGAAACACTGCAAAGATTTATTGTGTCCTAAATTCTCCATCACTATAGTTTCTAAGCACTTCTCAAATGATATGACTCATTGCTTCTCTTGACCTTCACCCGGGGAGAGCAGAAAATGCACCATGAAATGGTTTCTTTTGCCACCAGCTGTATTTTGGGGTGGAGCTGCTGCACGTCCTATTTGTTCCTGCGAGAGAGAAGGCAAGTCAAAGATGTCTACGCCTTTATACCTGGAAGGGCAGGTAATTGTGCCTTTGATGACCATCCGTTCCCAGAGGAGTTCTCTTCCCAGGCTCAGGCCGGCCCCACCAACATCCGTCCTTGCAAAGAGAGAGCCAAGAGGCTGCCTGGAAATTAATTCCAGTGTGTCCAAAGTGTGGGATGGACAGGCACTGCCTCTGTTTTAAGCCTTGAGCCAGTCTGGTGTATACCCTGGTCACAAGCCACCGAGCACTTTCAAGTCTCAGACCTGTTTAATAACGTCAGTGAGCGCGTAAAATCTTTTTGTGGTCCTGCAGAATAATTAAACTTCCATCAGTGCCGCTGATCTTGCCAATATAACAATACCAGCTACTGCATGCCAAAACAATAAAATAGCTGTTTCCATGAGCAGCCAAATGTAATCTGAACTCTTCAGTTCTTTCCAGTTATTTACAAGTATTGTATTTCACAAACAGACCACCTCTTTTGTAACGTTCTTTAGGAAAGCTGTGTATTATATTGGCATAATAGTCTTCTTCAGGGAGAGCATTTTGTTTTAATAAAATGTGTGCCACCATATTTAATCAATCAGATTGATTGACACCAGCACTAGCTGCGTCTCCCAGCAGATGCTGCTGCTACCTCATTCTTATTCCAGTTTCATTTCTCAATCAAATCCATGTGTAAAAAACATAATGTGCTGCCAACATAATGTAATAAAACTTCAACTGAAATGCACACCACCACAACTGAAACTGATAAGTCAAAGTATGGGGAAAGTTAACTTTAGCAAAATCATTTTTGACATGAAAATATTAAAGTTTTACCATTCAGATATGCCTAGACTAATGCTAACATGAACACAAAACTTTTATGAGTGTTAAAAAATCCTGGAGAAAGAAATCTTTTAAAAAGTTATTGAGCTTTTAGCTCCCTCCCAGAATTTTGTAACCTTTGGAGTTTGTTAGTGTCATTCCAGTCAGATTTAAGCATGGGCTGCCCAGGTGAGATGTATTATAACTTTTACCTGAACAGCTCAGGTGCCCATGTGGATTTGAACACCAGTGAGCGGTGATGCATGGCTCTGTGTCAGAGGCTGAACTAGCAGGTTTGGAAGTTAATGATTCATACCAACATAGAGGGTACCCTAATTGTTAGATGTCACACACAGGATGGAACTACTCTCAACTCTATTAAAGTTCATTCTAAATAATCTGCACACCTCATGTTACTCACATGGTCTGTACGGCTCACAGAGCAGTTTACTGGAGAATTTACCTTTACTGCACTTACAGGAGCTGGTTTCAGACCACTGAAGTTGACACCCCTCTTGCTGGAGATGGGTCCCTCAAATTACACCTCAAACCCCCATGGTTAACCTTCAGCCTGCTGGCAGCACCCCAAGACCAGGTGGGGATTAAAGCTAAGCATCTGATTGCTTGATATGCTATGTGCATAATGTTTTCATGTGTAATTACTGAAGGAGGTATGAAAAGAGCTCCAGACTAGTTTTTTAAGGCTCCACAATAAATGACTTACCCCATTTATTTTATACTTCTCCCCATGATGATATGATAGGAAACACATGCCATGAAGCCATGTGCCACAAATTTCCGTACTTCTGTTAAAAAGCAGAACAGAGGTATTAATCTGAGAAAATGCCTGGTGCTTCAGAATGCCTTTTTCCCTTAGTCACCCATTTTCAGATTAAAAGTTTTAATTAAATGCAATCCTGCTGGACAGTGCTTTGGACAGCCTATGTAGCAACTGTGGTTACACAGAGAGGGAGGGATGGGGAAATTTTAGGCTGCAAGGGAAGTGTTACAGCTGAAAGTATTTCAACCATTTCTTTGAAAAAAATGCATAAATGGTAAATATATAAATACAAATAACACTTGAAGAAATTGGAAACTCTCATATTTTTTTTCTCCCCAGAGCACAATGAGCCCAGTTGGCAGGTGAGCTGGGGGATGCCCCACCAGCAGCACCATGAGCCATGCTGACCTGTGCCAGCCAGTTGAGCTCCCTCCTTTATTCCCATTGGATTCAGCACATTATGCTGCTGAATCACCCCATTTTCCTCAGAAATAATGTGTTTCCAAAGAAATTTCCTTATTAAAGGAACCATTTTCCAACAGCCAAATGTCCAGGGGTGCTCCAGCCTCACAACACATGGGCGATCACACATAGGCTCCACAAAATGGTGGGGAGGATGGTGGTAGGTGTGGTTCAAGCTGACCTCAAACCCAGAGCTGAGACTGGTGGGGTTTGACCACTTGATGCTTGAGGTGGGTTGATATTTTCCCTTGACTGTCCCAAACTGGTGCTCACCACCAGAGCTACAGCACCAAAACCTCCACAGAGGCACTGAAGCCAAACAGTGCCAGAGGTGCCATCCCACCACTGCTCTCCTCCTCCTCCTGTGCCTTCCCAGAGAGGGACTGGGGCTCCCTGGCCACCAAACACAGCAAATCCACATGGGCAGCTTGAAATCAATTCCAAAGAAGAGGCATGGAAATGATTCAATGTTTGGAAAAATCTCTTTTGTAGTGTGAAGTTCAGTCCATGTAATGTAGTAAAATGAAAACTCAGGAACAGTTTATTGTCTGCACATAATATAGGGGGAGAAAATTCCTGACAATAGAGGGCTCTTTAAGCTAATAGGCTGAGCTACAGAAGTATCAGGTAGCTGCAAGCTGAAGCTAAACACATTTGGACTAGAAATAAGCTGAAATTTTTTAGTGATGAAAAAAATTAATCCCCAGGACTTCCTTGTTTTAAAAATGGGTTGGATTCCATAGCCCTTGACAGCAGATTAAATCAGGGTGAAAAGGAATGGGTAGTTCCAATTGGATTGTAAATATAATTTTCATTTAAATGAAATACACTTTTTTAAAGAAATAAACTTGCTTAAAATTGCATTTTTTACTATGTCAAGCTAAAACCTAGGCTTACTTTTATCTTGGAATAATTCAGATACATAAAATAACACACTGCATCAATGAGATAAAAGTGGTTTAAATTCCATAACTCTTGATTTTTAACGTGTAGTCCAAAGAAACAACTTAAACCTCTAAAAAGAGCTCAGGCTATAGAGACTTATCAGAAAACCATACACTACATTGGCTGCACCATTTTTTAAAAAGTTTAGAAGTCCTAAAAAGTTCATGATTTGTTCCCAGCTCATTGAAGGACTCCTAGAATATCTCACACCAACACCAGGATCCCATTGGAAGGTGCCAGCAAGATGTCCTTTGGTTCCCTCAAAAAACACATACCCTCTCCTTTTGCAAATAAGCATCCTAAGTTCAAATAATTTTGCCCATGGATGGCTCATGACTTGCTCCCTCCAAGACGTAAAGTACTGGCTCTGCAGCATTAAAGTGCTCAGCTCTGAAGACCTCATCCCTATTCATCAGATCTGGGCAGACATTTCTGCCAGGAAAAACAAAGACAACTGCTCATTTTGTGAACAAGACACCCTGAAGCTGGTGATGTATTGCATATTTGAGGAAAGGTACAGTGAAACAGAGCCAGATCGAAGCTTTCCTGGAGATGGTACAGTGAAAACACTCCTATGTGGAAAAAAGGAGAAACCTTTCTAAGAAGTTTTCCTTGGCGCTGCTGCTGAAAGGAGTGTTGTGTCTCCACGTTACAAAGCGCAGTGGTGGGAGCAGGATTTTTTCATGGCATTTTGCATGTGCCTCAAGCAGAATCTGACTCTCAGCATGACTTCAGGAGACACAACTGATAGGCAGGTCCCAGGGAGAAACAGCTCTATTTAAACATGGATGAGAAAGAAAACGTAGCAAAATCACTCTTGAGCCTAAAATATTTAGATTAAATTTCATCCAAATTGACACTAAGCCTTTTTCTGGCACAGCCCTAGCAATGTCCTTCCAGGTAGTCACGTTAGGTGTTATTTCAGATAGTACTAACAGAACATAATCACATCCAGACTCTATTTTTTTATTAGCCAGACAGCCACTTATCTTAGTATCTGGGCACATTGTCTTCCCCTAAGGCTGGTAATTGCACCAGAGGTCATAAAGCCTTTCCTTGTCCCAGAAGCTCTCTGAACAAGGCAGAGTTTGCCAATGTGTATATCGAGGAATTAAAGCCCAGAGGATGAAGCTCAGTGTCTGAAACACAAGTCTCTAGTGCCAGGTGGGAAACTGAGACATCAGGATGGGGCTGGCAGGCGGGAGAGATGACCTACATGAGATCCCACCTTCTTCAGGGCTGGCAGCTGAGTGAGTCTATAGAAGCATGTGACACGTGTTACAACAACTGAATCCTGTTAAAAGTGGTTAGAACATGCTCAGGCTCTCCTCCGTTATGAGAACTACCTGTACAGCAAGAGGCTGCTCTGCAGCAGCTTTCCAGAGCAGGAGCTGGACACAGACCCCAGCCATGCATCTGCCCATAAGTACCTCTGATACCGATGGACCCTCAAAACCGAGAACAAGAATTAGCATCTTCTGCAGGAGGGATGGACATTGCTCATCTGATCCTGACACCCTGCAGTCTCTGCCACCTCCCCATAAGGAAGCTCATTTAACTAAAACCTTTTTCACGACTGCCTCTGTGACCTTTTCTAATTTTTGTTTAACATACAGTTCAAGATTTTCAAATACATAATCACTGAAGTGTATTTTTGTGTGTACTTTTGTTTCTGAACGACCAAGCCCACGCATTTCAGTCTTCCCCTGATGCTACTTGTTGCTTTCCAGTCTTTTTATAGGCATTGGTTTATTTTAAGAGCTATTTATTTATTTCCCCCAAAGAAGAGAAATTCAACACAATTTCTTAGTATACATAAGGGCAACAGCACTTTCTCTTCCTATGAGCATTTCAGCCCTGAAGAAGCAGAGTGTGCTACCACTGCATCTAGTGGTCACGTTTTCCAGTGGAAGGGAGGGGATGCTGTGCAGAAGGAGAGCAGATCTGTGCTATGGATGCCCAGTCAAGGTGGGGAGAACAACCTTTCCCAGTCTTCCACTCCCTCTCACTGCCCTTCCCTGCCATTCCCCAGCACTGGGTTATGGGGCTGTTGATGTCTTCTCCCCAAAAGCCCAAGCTTTTTCACCCCATGATTTGACTCTGAATGACAGAGAGAAAAAAAATGGACTGTAGGAGTGGGAGATGAGGGCAGAGGAAAAGGTGCTGCTGCTCCTCTCCCCACAGCTGGCCAGCACTGTGCTTGCCCTGGTAGCCCCACACATTCCCAGCACAGTCTGTTCCTCTGCCTTCGCTGCACTGTTCTGTCACAGGATTTCTGTGTTCGAATGGGTTTGGCCTCCTTCCAAAATTTCCCTCAGGAATGTAACTGGAAGGAGGGAAATGGCAGGTTTTTAACACTTCATATTTCAGCTCAAAAGTGGAATGAAATTTTAGTGGAGCAAAACCATGGTGGCTGAGCAGCTCTGTACCCTGCAGGTTCTCTGTGCACCCAACACCACAGGCACACCATGATCCCAATGTCAGCGGTGTGAAGGAAAAAGACATAGGGTGGTTCTGTCAGGGGATGTGTTGCAAAGCCTGGGAAAAAATGTTCATCACACACCCTGCTCTAATATATGCTAGAGAAATAAAAAAAAAAAAAATCGGCATTAAGGTTTCAAAAAGTTTTGAAAGCTCAAATTAGTAGAAATATCCCCAAATGTGGGTAATTTTTCAATTGCTATTTGGTATCCATGGCCCAACTCCACTTCTAATACATTTGTTACTGCACAGACGTTAAACATCCTGCCCTGTTTATCTTCCACATTGAGTTCTCTCCTTCCCACAGCGATGTTTTGCTGCTGAATTTCAGAGCCTTACGCACACAGTTCACCCAAAATTTGGCTGCAGGGTTATTCCAGGCCCTCCCTATCATATGAGGCAGGGTGACAGCTGCCAGCTGTGCTGGTGGCTTTTATGATGAGCAAACTGAATGCTCTGAATTTGGCTGGAAGCATGTAATTCATTGCACATAAAAAAACCTGAAAAACATCAGATGTGAACGCTGCTTTTAAATGCCCCGCTGCTTGGCACAGATTTCTCCTACATCTGCGTGAAGAAGTTGCTGCACGGCCTGGAATGATGGAGGAGCTGGGAGGGCAGCTGTGCTGCAGTCATCATTTTGGAAAACTGTTGGATTTGAGGTTAAGTTTACAAAGACTTTGGCAAAGTATGGAGAGGAGGAACCTTCAGGGTATCTGGCCAAGCTTGGGAATGTCCCACCAAGGAAAAACTCTTCAGACAGAGCTGTTGATGATGAATTAAGTTGATTTTATGCAGATTTACACTTTCTCAAGCAACTCAAGGAACAGTTGAGTAGTACCAGGAGAGGGCAGGGAACAGGGGTTAGACAGGAGTATCCTCATCCCTGCCCACAAACAGATGTGAATTGTGTGGCCAGCTATACTAAAGACATTTTTATACTAAAGGTTTTGTCTTCTCTCATCTAAGGCATTTCTCCTGACATTTTTCTTGCTTCATCCAGTTGTTATGGTGCATCATTTATATCAGCAGACTGTTTGGGACTTAGATATTCACAAGAATGGAAGTGTAACAGCCATAATTTGGATAAAAATGATAGATGCTGGCATGGCATAAACTAGGAATTTTCTCATTCTCATCTAGGACAAGAGAATATTTTGGCCAGTAAACCTCTCTGTCAGGTATGAGAAGTTCCTTGCAATCTCTGGACTAACCTAACTGATTTGATTTCTTTGCTTCACAAGAGAAACCATATGGAGTGGGACTCGATGAGAGCTGTTCAAAGGGCCGATCTCACCTCTGCTAACCCAACATTTGAGTAACATCTCCTGGAGAATGTTACAAGGCAGAAGGATCAACACCTAATTGAATTCAGGGTTTCATTTACCTAGGACTAACAGCTGAGGAAACTGGTTTAATTTCTTCTGTGAGAAAAGTGAGATAAATGATGTGTACATGTGTCTCAGGTAAAATATTTGATCGCTTACCTTCTTAGTCATCACTGGTCTTTAATCGCTTATTATATAACGTTACACCCAATACAGATTACATCGGGGGGAAAAATCACAACCATGCAGCCTGCAGAAACTAGAAAGTAATTTGTCTACAGGAGGAAGGATGCTTTTTTCTGCACACTCTGTGTACAGCATCATTTATCATCAGGGAGAATTGCCCGAGGCAGCAGAACAATGCGCAGCTAAAGTCCCATCAGGCCAACTGTCTTCTCTGAGGCTCCTGTCCTGATAGTAGCTAAACCCTACGACTTTCCCAGGGCAAAGGCCTCTAAGAGACACCACATTAGTCAGCCCAGTTAGGTCTGAAAGACTTTTTAAACTCTCAGGCACTGTTGTAGCAAAGTATAGTCTTTTCCAGGCTACCTCTGTGACAGTGCCATATTCAGAGACCTATTGTACTTGCAGATTGAAGGCAGATCCATTTGGAAAGGACAAAACAAACAAAGAAAAAGAAAAGAAAAAAAAAGGAAAGAAAAAAATAGAAAGAAAAAAAAAAAGAAGAAAAAGAATCCCAAAACCAAATCCTCCAAACAAATTATTTCCTACTGAAGAAACTTTTCTGATCCTATGAAACCTAACTACAGTTTGGCATGTTTTCCCAAACATTTTCACCAAAGCATGCAAAAGTAGTAATATTTTATGTTGTGATTATAGGACATTGTGGGTTGCAGCCATCTGCTAAGAGAGGGCCATTCTGCTCCCTGAACATCCTGGCTGTAATTTGCACAATATTTGAGTTTCTGAGAGTTACCAGGAGCTCTAATATGGTGTGGATACCCATCAGCACTAACAGCACATAAAACATGGGAGAGCTGACTCGGGGGTGACAGTGGATTTTGGCACCTCAGGATTTTTCCCCGGGCAGTCGAAAATGTTCCAGCATGAACTAAACACGTAAAAAGGTTTCCCCAAAGCACGTGCTGCTCCTGTGGCAAATAGAAAGCACGAGGGAGTGTCTCATGCAATAACATCATCTCCCTTTTTCAGAGTTACAGTTGGGTTCAATTTTCTATTATTGCAGATCTTTGGGGTGGGATTTTTTTGAAGCCTTCAGCCTTGGCCTAAATCCTCTCCTGTTGGAAACAATGAGCCCCCCGACCTCCCCCAGTGCTTTAATGGCAGAAGAACGCAGCCAGCACAGAGCGCTTCGGGAAATGCCTCCCCTCACGCCCAGCCCTGCACAATGGGTCAAATATTTCATCCCTGCGTGAAGCCTGAATAAACAGGCATTGCACAAGGAATCGCGGTGGGGAAGCCAAGCTGCCGTGCCAAGGGCAGGCGCTAACGCTGCAGTCGCTCCGCGTTAACCGTTACAGCTCACGGACCGGGAGCATTCCTGGGAATGCTGCTGCCCTCCTGGGGAAACCTGCATCCCCCTCGCAGGCGGTTTGACTGACATCCATGAAGTTCTGCAAGCGGTGGCTGATGGGACCAGGCCGGCCATGATGTGGTTCATACTTCGATATCCTCCTACAGCTGACACGGTAATTTCTGAATTTGAGGACTATTTATTGAAAGTCAGTTTTAGTCCCCTGGTTGCAAATTTTGTTGCGAGTTGGTATTTTTGAAAATCAACCCATTTCATTCATTAATAAAAGAACAATGTGGCCACAAATCATTATGTAGGACCTTTAGAAGGAGAAGAAGACTTTACTGTTGTTTTGAAATAGGTGACAAAACCGTATTTACCACTCAAAGGCAAACTAAACTTGCAGATAAAACTGGATGAAAGGGATCCATCTGCTACACCAGTCACACCCAGTAATTTCTTGACAAAACCTGTCTGAGAGCCAGCTCAGCTTCACCCAGGCATCAAAGACAATCTGCACTGAAAGAGTTGCACGGTTCACCCACATTTTTCTCCTTGGGACTCCCAGGCAGGGATTATGGATGGAAACGTACATTCCTGCAGTGGGTGGCAGCTTCTTCACCCATGGTCTACCTCACAGGAGAAGAAAGTATGGAGGACTAAAAATGGGCTCAACAGCCTTGAGCCTATGGCTACAGAACCCCAGGTAGAATATTAATGTTGTATTGGGTGAAGAATGTTAATTTGCTGTTAAGGTACACTTTTAAAACATTATTTCTTCCTTATCTATGTTTCTGGTGTGGTTCATCAACACTTTGTCCTTAGTCTCGGGATGTGTTTCTACAGGTCAAAAGGAATAGCTTTTTCTACTGTAAAAAGACACAGTAAACAGACTCTCCCAGTTTACTTTAGTTGAGGATCTGTCCCATCATCTTCCATGCCAAGATAGCTGAGCACTTCCTAACATCCTTCTATCAAGATGGCTACAGCAAAAGCATATAAACGCTTTCTTCAGGCAGCCCTGTAAATATTGTGCTCATTTAAGAGGTAAGTAAAAAAGACATCACCGCCAGATGTGTGTCCTCTGGTAGCAATCAATGCACAGCATACACTTTTGATGAGGTTAGATAACAAGCATCACATGGAGAGAGGAGTACCATGCACACACAACCTTCTGAATATGTGTCAGCAATAAAATGAGAACTACAAAGGCAAGCAGTAGCTGCCCACTGTAGGATGTCTCATCTAGTTCAGGTTCAGCTGTGCAATACAAGTCTAACTCTCTGTAGTTTGATAAAAAAAACCCCTAAAACAACAACAAAAAGCCCATATACTGCTCTGAAGGATTAACACAAAGATATATCTTTGTTCATGGAGCCCTTTTTAGTTTTGAAAAAAGGAGTTTCTTACATCAAAAATATAGAATTCTTTCATGTTACTGTCAGCTCCATAGCCCACCTAAAATTGCATTATTACCACTGACAGAAAGACAGGTGTTAACAGCTGGAGAGAAAACAAATGTAGAGCGCTGTGGCAAAATTTGAGGAGAAACAGATGTGTGAGCAAGTTTGTCTTTGATATTTATTTTAATAGTTCTTCTCAAATGTGTTTAATATTTATGTGGCTATAGTCTCAGCTTTCACTGGCATACTAGAGCCAGCACAGTGCATTATTCACCTCTGCCACCACTTCTTCTTTTCTTTTCCTTCCTTCCAACCACCATAAAAGAGCATCTGTAAATCTCTCAGGAAATGCCAGTTTATTCCTCCTCCCCTCCCCCAGTATAAAATGGATAGTTTTTTAGCAGTGGGAGTTCAGCGTGATTAGTATGCTAATAAGGGAGAGAGAAAAGGAAATGGAGATGAGAGATATGGTCCTTGAGCGAAGAAAAGCAGGAACAACTGAAAGGAGGATCTCTGCTAATCAATTAACCTACAATGGACCTAATGCCATAAGAAGCTATTGTGCATAAGGGGACAAAATTCTCGGTGACAGATGGCACTTGGGCTCATGATATTACGGGGTTACTGCTCGAGAGCTTGTTTACCTCCCGTACAGGGGCAAGCAATAAAGCAATAAAATTGCTTATTTATTTTAAAGAGAGAAGTTGAAATGCTTATTTACCAAATCAATCAAGGTTTACTAAGGCAGAACAGCCACAATCCTCACGGCCCTAAAATGCTCGATACTTCACTGATTTCAAATAGCAATTATCTATTGCAGTTTCTTGAACCCGCTCTGACTGCAAAGAGACATTTAATTTGCAAATTTTGATGAAAATTGTCATTTTTTTTTAATTGCCTATTTCACCCATTTGAATTTTAAAACAAACTATTAACTAGAAGCTCATTTTTACTTGCCTTGGGCGAGCCCAGAAAATATTTGTCAAGACCCAAGCTTGTCTGCTTAGCATTTGAGTTGAGAAATGCACAACTGCCTTCAAGTCAACATTAGCTGTGACAGAAGCAAGACTATTATTTAACAGTAGCTGAAAATGTCAAAAACAAGTGGTGTCTGGCATTTTGACAAGATGGCATTGAAAAGAAACCACTTTTTTTTTTCTTCTTTTTTTTTTTTGACACTCAACTATAAAGCAAAACTGTTCAATTATCACTCGGCTCTGAGTATGGCTTTGGTGGGTCCCTTTGAACTGGTGGGGATGAAGGAAAGCAGGTGGGTCTCCATCTTTTCTGCTTGCAGCCACCTTCCAGACCCAGCCATGGGCCAGACCCTTGGTGTGCCCCTCTGTGCTTCAAAACAACCCATGCTCTGCTCACAGGAATGGAGAAAGCATCATCTAACAACTTGTGTCAGGCCTCAGGCACATCAACTTGATGAAGACATCCCAAAAGCTAAGGACATATGTAAATGTTTAGAGGTATATATTTTAGATGTTACTGGCTGCCAGAATAAAATGCAGATGTTTTGTTAAAAGTAGGTATTGTGCCTGGCCATTAATCAGCCTTTTTTGCATTAGAATTCATAATAAAAGGTTGGCTAAAAATAATATTGTGATAAAGAGAAGCCTGATGTTGAAGGAGTGCGGGAAAACTAACATCTAAAATACTTTCTTTCCACAGGAAGATTAAGTTGGAAGTTATCGTTTTATTCAACAGTAAGGTGCGACAGCACCAGTGCTTACGATAAAGGATATTGTGAATTTCACCGCAGGGAAACAGTGGGACAAGAGATAAGATATTGTTTTCAGGAATTTCAGATAGTAGAATGAATAGGTCTTAATAATTTGAGAGATGCCAAAGTGACGAACATACGTTCATCTTCATTGCACACACCATATACTCAGCAGCATCTATTTGGGCTCCAGTAGAACAATTTTCTGGCAGCTTTTCCTACCCGTTAAGTCACTTTAACATCAGTCAGCATTAGGTAGGATATCAAATCTGGTAAAGATTTGTCTGTACAAGTGTCAGTTGTCTGTTTATGTCCTTCCTCAGCGAAATCTTGGCACGCACCTCACAGCAGCTCTGCGAGAGAGACGTCAGGCAATGGGTTGCATGGTCCCTTTTCTAGATTGCATCCCTTAGTAATCTGCTGCGCAGCAGCTACATGACCAACCCCATCACATCTCTCTGGGTTTCATTAGTTACTGTGACCTTAGAAATCACAAACTATTGGAGTTTGACAGTTTGTCAAAGTGTAAGTATTGCATGAAAAGTTGATTCAGATGATGCCAGAAAGCACGTACTGTCCCCCACGGCTTTGAAACTTCCCAGAGGAAATAGTCTGGGGGCTTCTGGGAGCATCTGGATCCCTTTCCTGTTGCACAGCCTCTCTGGTGCCTTGTTTTTATGACCAGTGGAAGGCAGGAGAAGCTGATAGTGCCAACGAGAGGAGGCCTTCCCTTTGCACTGACCTGTGCATTGGTACTGTGATGGAAAGGAGAGGACTGGGGAACTGCTCCTGCTTCTGCTAAGCTTATTTTATTTCCTGAGAGCAGATTAAGGGACCACGTTTGTCAAGACACATGATGTAGGAGCACACCAACATCCTCATTTACTAGTGAGCTGACTCAGATTGGTGAAAGCAGGCGGTTTTCAGATTCCAAGAAGCATGCCAAACCCAGGGACTTGGGGTTCAAAAAAGCACCTTAAAGTGGCACAGTTGGGTCTGAAAATCCAACTCTTACTCTGTCCTTTAAGTAACTTGTGGTATCTGTGTCTGTCCCTTGGTACTTAAAGGTGATTCTCCTTGATAAATTTACATTTTAAAATAATCAAAAAGCTAGTGTGTGTGGACTATACAAATACCATTGGTATTTGTCTTCGTGCTGGGCATTTTGACCTGACATCTAAACTGAGCTCCCTTTTGCTTCTAGCCAACTTATCAAGTGACCCCTTGTTGCTCTTCACTGTCCCAGAGTTCGTCCCCTGAACCAGTGCAATGACCAAAGTCTTCAGAACGAACTCAAAACAAATGTTTTCAGGAATGGGTACATGTCTCACTTTCTATCAGCTTCATTACTTCCTAATTCTGCATTTCTGCCTTTATTACTTACATAATACTACACGTCTATCATTTCTTATACCACTTACCACCATAGTGGACACATCACTATATCGATTTATGTCCTTGCTACATCAGTCTTCAGGATCTTTCAATTAATCTTCTTCAAGCCACTACTGCAGCTTCATTTTTTGCTTGTTACACTGATTTGAGGAAACTGGTTGGTAAGAAGAGTCTAAAACCACACAAAGCAGTATTATTTCTCTCTCTCCAGTTTAATCAGAACAGGCACAGGTCCAACACAAAGCCTCAGCTGAATTTCCTTCAAGCTAAATACTGGACCAAAAAAAAAAAAAAAAAAAAAAAAAAAAAAAAAAAAAGAAGCACAAGATTGTGGTAAGTATTTATGACAACAAGCTCATCAGCAGCCAACATCTTGCATTTGCATCATTATTAATCTAATCTGCCAGATCTGATTCTTCTCAGTCAGTCCTCCTGAAGAGCTGATATACCATATAAAAAGCACACACTGTAAATCACAGAAAATTATGACAGTCTTCATCAGTGGTGAAAGAGAAGAGGGAAAGGCAGATTCTGAGCGTACTGCTCTTACTTGTTGCAATGTTGGAATTTTTTTGACCTGTATCACATTAGAAAAGAAGTGAGGTCTAAACAATTTCATCCCTTTCAAACACAGTGGGCCAAATTCCCGACCAGCATGAACTGCTGCATATCCACTGAAATCGATGGAGCTACGCCAGTTCAGCTGAGAACTTGGCTTTGCATGTCAGTTCATTCAGCAATGATTGCACTTGACACGCAGCACAGAACAAGCATTTGATTTTAAAAAGAAAACAGTGGAGTCTTTCACTGCTAACCCAGCCTATAAATAGTCTGAGTTCCAAAAACGGGATTAACTGTCCTTAGCTGAGGCTCCTATGTATTCGTGCAAAGGATGAGTAAGGAGGAAGAAAAAATTCTATTCTTCCCTCTCTGGCACACCACTTGAGACAAGAAATGATGGTCTGTGAGCAGGGCAATTTTGCATTTCATTAGAACATATAATTGGCATGTGCACTTAATGTCCTTACAGGGACTTTCACCCCCATGAACATCATGTAGTCACACCCCTCCCCTTTACCTCACTATTACCAACCCCAGTGCCCAGGGCCAGATCCGTGGTTTCCCACAAAGTTCAAAAGGACTGTGTCAACCTCAGCAAGAAGTTGCTAAACTCATTTTCCTCTCAATTCTCTGATGGCATGGCCAGGCTTACCCCAGGCATCTCTACTCACTGAGGAAACAACTGGCACAGCTGGGTTAGATGAAAACAGACGAGTCAAAACTTGCTCTGGTGATCATGGCTGATAAAGTGATGCCTTTGGAAAACAGCTGAAGGTGAGAACAAGTCAATACAAATGCACTCCATCTGTAAGGTTCCCCTTCTCCTCTTGTTTTGAAATCCTGGATAAAATCAGAATGAGCATTCTTTTGTCCTTTTCTTTCTTGCAACATTATGCAAAATATTGGAGCTTCTCCTTACATAATTTCTATCCAGAACATTAAGTTGCAACCCAGTTTTCCCAGCTTTCTTTTTAGTTCACATGTTTTTCCTGAATAATTGCAGGAAACAAAGCTTGCCTTGAGATTTGATTAGAAGTAGTAAAAAAGTATTAAATATCTGAAATGTTGGTTTATCCCATGTAACACAAGGCATCCATTGAACTAGTCAGAGAACAGAAATAGTAGAATTACTTTCTGAAGTCAGGCAGCAACACCTTTACAAACAACGATCCGAGGGCTGGAGCCCCTCTCCTATGAGGACAGGCTGAGAGAGTTAGGGCTGTTCAGCCTGGAGAAGAGAAGGCTTAAGGGAGACCTTCTAGCAGCCTCCCAATACCTGAAGGCGCTACAAGAAAGCTGAGGAGGGACTTTTTACAAGGGCAGGTAGTGAGAGAACAAGGGGTAATGGCTTTAAACTGGGAGAAGGGAGATTTAGACAAAATATTAGGAAGAAATTCTTGGCTGTGAGGGTGGTCAGACACTGGAACAGGTTGCCCAGAGAAGCTGTGGATGCTCCTCCCTGGAAGTGTTTAAGGCCAGGCTGGATGAGGCTTTGAGCAACCTGGTCTAGTGGAAGGTGTCCCTGCTGATGGCAGGGGGGTTGGAACTGGATAATCTTTAAGATACCTTCCAACCCAGACCATTCTATGAGTCTAGGATTCTAAATATTTTGCCATATTTGCTGAAAACGTGCAATTTCAGTATTTCTACCAAAATTTTTTATTTTCTTGTAAAAAGCAGACCTTACGGCTGTACCTGTGAACTTTGCCATTGTGAATATTCTGCAATGTGTACATGTATCCCTGCATAAGTACAGTGCAACACGTCACTGCCTGCAGAGAGGTTTTTAAGTGCGCAAATCAAGGCAGAACTGCTGCCAGTACGGAAAGTGAATCCTATGAACTTCCATCTGGTGATGTTGCAGGTTGTGCGTCTGCCAGTGATGCACATGGCACGCTGGACACCACTGAGCTCTCAACCAGCTTGGCCTGGGGAAACTTAGAATATAAATGGAAGGGGCTGCTACCTTTTTAGTTGTATATGTTGTTTTCTATCTGCTATAGCACCGGCCAAGCTAAAAACTAATGTAAGTGTGAAAGTGCAACAACCTGTTAACTTCTGCACTTCAGAACCAAAAAGCAAGAAAGGAAAACCTCAAGAAAATGCAACATTACACTTCAGCCTGGATTTTGGCACCAATCGGATCAAGAAATGACCCTTACCTCTTCCCCAGCGTGGCTTTTAAGCATTCAAAGCACAACTCCCAGTATGCTGCCTGAAAAGCCCAGGCATAAAGTTTATCCTTTAATTTGAAGCTTTGTCATTTGACCAGAGGGAGGTAATCAGGACAAGGCTCTGGACCATGCTGCTCAAAACATGACAAAAGACACACCAAAAATCTCCAAGCTGGCTGCATGAAGCAATTAAAGTAGTGTTTACAATTCCATGACAGTTAACATGTTGGACTGACCTTTCATTTACTGTTTAGTACTGAACATTAAGCTGCAAAATTACTCATGCTTTGCATTTAGTACTGGCATCAAAACTTCACAGCATTAGCTATTCCCACGGCGAGACACGTGTTCCCTCTGCCCAGCTGTGCATGTGCTTTTTTAAGCATTGTATTCGCTATTTAACATCACTTCCACAGGTTATATCCATCCCTTAACGTGAGGAATTATTGGTAACACTGCTCCAAAATGTAAAAAGCATATGCAAAACGTCCAGGGTAACACAGCTGGTAAAATTAAGTCCCTTCCTTACATGCTGGGAGAGATAAAAAGGGAAGGCTGGTGTGTGCCCACAGGTCCCCACGGCAGCTCCCAGCCAGATGGCAGAAGGGAAGTACAGAAGCTACAGAGGAAAAGTTTCCTTGTTTACTCTCCTTCAAGCTACTTGCACCAGCATAAAGGGAGGCACAAAATGCATTTCAAGAGCCTGGCAGCCCACTGGTAGTCATATTCTCTCCAAAATGGGCAACTTTCCACTCTGCCCACTTGGGCTGAACTTGGGCAGGAAGGGCCTGGAGTTTCCATTCCCTGGGGTGATGCTCTCATGGAGAGGCTACAGATGAAAGCAAGAGGTTAAGCCTCCAGCAAAACAGCTTTGCCAGTGTGCTTTTGACTCTTCTTAGTGCTATGACTCAGTAAAATTATGGTTATCTCTATCTTTGGCTGTAATTCCTCTAGTCAGACAGTTGGCATGCCAAAGACTTCACATTTTGACAGCGGATTTTCGGGTCAGAGGTGGGCAGCCCAACACAACATCCCCATCCAACACAAACACAGGTCTTTTCCATTCACACCCTGTGCTCTTTCCAGCGCTCACTTTCCAGCCCCCCAGCTGTGGGCACTGCACCTCCAATACTGATGAACCTCACTCCTCACCCCTTCTTCACCTCTGCCTGGAGGCTTTTTCATTACACATTTCTAAACCTCTATTTGTTACATCTTTTTTGAGACAGAGTGATGGGGACTGCAAGTGGACAGTCTGTGAATACCAGAATAACATTCAGTTCACATCCAGACCGGAACACTAATAAATACAAATATATTAAGCAATTTTTTTCATATTCATAGGGGCTATTTGGATCTAAATCTCTATTTTCTGTATTGCAACTGAAGTTATTTGGCTTATTTTCCCCCAGTTCAAATATCCCCATAGCAGATTCAAAAGGGAAAATTTTCAAAGGCTGCTCAGCATGCTAATTATGATAGAATCGCTGCTGATCTGATCTTGCCTGCTTCTTTTTTAGCATTTCTAGACAGGTGTTTTGTGCAACCAATATGCCAGCTCAATGGTCAAAATTATTAAGAGATTGCTGATAGAAGGCAACTCAGTGTGACTGAAGGCAACTCAATGTATTTTAAAAATCAGTATCATTTCTTAAATAAAGAAGCAGCCTACCAAACAAGGTTGAAATTGTATTTAATGCACATTTTGCTTTTAACAGCAATTTGCCAGTTCAAACAGCATAGACCTTACAATGCTTAATTAGTGAAGAGGTTATAGTGCTTATAAAGTTGTATCTAAAATATACCGTATTCATTCTCTATTGAACAACATTTTAAAGACAGTCTAATGTTATGATTACACGCTATACAGTAGCAGCATGTTCACACCACTACAGTTAAGGCCGTGTCAGCATACTCATCATAAACCTTTTTCAGGGTTTGAACATACCAGCCATAAAATTACAACATAGTTTGAAAAAATACGACGTCCAAGATGTGACTCTTGTATCAACTTTAGTCAAATAAGAATAACAATAATAAAACACATATAATAAAGGACTCCACCCAAATTTATTTTGGATGATTGCTGCCTTTGCACAACATGCTCAAAATTTCCAAAATGAAATTTAAAAGAAGTTAGTGGACAGCGCAGTCTAATCAGGTTCAGATGAATCTGAGTGCAAAGTGTTGTAAAGTGGGTGCCACAGATGCACAATAACCACTTCTGACATACTGCACATTTTAACATACACAAGGCTTCTTCTGTGTAAATATTTAGACTGGCAGGTAAAAGCAGTTGTACAATCAAATGAATAATAAAAACTACTCAACTCCAGTTGCGTACACTTATTGGTCATAATGAAAGTAAACTGTTTACCAAGTCAGCACAGTGGCTACTGAGGTACCATGTTATTCCATGCAGTTAGGATAAGAAACATCCAAATTCTTATTCAATTCATGCTCTGGTAATTCATCGCGCTGCCCACCAAGCTGAAGCCATTTGTTTAAGTAAAGATGCTGGACAAGGCCCAAATACTGTATGGAAAGGGACCCAACAACTTCCTCAGCAAAATGCCAGAGCCTACCTAAAGCAACTCACCCTTAGTTCATGTCCGAACAGTTTCTTGGTTTTATTAATAAAACGCTTCTTACTGCCGTATGGTTTGATTAAAAGAAAATCTCTAGTCAGGGATCTACTTAAACATGTTCTACCTCTGCTTAAAGCAAAGCCCCTCTCTAAGTGCTTTCCTGACACATTACCCAAGGACAGTGCGCTTCACGTGTCGAATTGTCATGGAATCGTGACAAGCTGAGGAAACTTTGTGGAGCTGCAGAACCAAGCTCATTTGCTTATTTACTACTTTTACACTCCTTCATTCAAGAAATTTTCCTTTTGTGACCACCTCTTTCATTACAACGCTTTTGGAAGCACTCCATTGCATACTTCTCAGACTTAGAGATGAGCATGTAGGACTGAAACAGAGTTGCCTATTTCAAGTCTCGTGTACAACACATACATACATTTATGAATAAAAACTTGTCTGAACATCTATTAGTTCTTTGGACCAACTCCAGCCTCGCTAGGTGACTGTAACATGTCTTATAAACCTTTCATGGAAGATTTAAAAAAAAACATACTTGAAGACAAAAAAGGAAAAAGAATACATTAAAACATCATCAACACAGAGACAGAGGGGAGAAAACAAAGTGGAGACATTCCATGCCAAATTGACTGCCAGCACAGGTTAGCAGTGTCCTCTTGAAGTCTGCTTTCTTGCACAAGTTCTTTTATCTCATGGTCTTAAAAGGGAGCTGCAAAGCCAAGAGGAAATTCCACATATGCCCCCAAATATGGGTCACACACTAAAATCCTTCATCTCAAGAAGGGCACTAATGAGCACACAGCCTGTTTCAGCTCTCTGTCCTACCAGACTTTCTGTGCAGAGCGACCTGTAAAATCAGGGTAACAGTATTTCTCTACCTCAGAAAACTGCTATGAGAACAAATGCATCTATGGTTGCCTGGAAGATAGTCACAGCAGTAAGGGCTGTAACAGTACCTAAAATGCAGCCTTGCCTCCTTCTGCTGATCCCTGCAAACAGAGCAGGTAGTAGACAACAACTATCAAGAGTAACATTGGTAATGGAGAGTTTCATGACACTATATGGTAGTGGCTGATTTAGTTTAGCTGCAATTTAGTTTAGTTTAGGGTTTTTTTTATATAAGGGATCAACACAAGTCAGCTTAAAGGAATGCACAAGAGTGACCCGAATTGCTTCCCATTAACACAAGTAGCTTCAGAACCTGTCCACATCTGCTGATGATCCACAGAAATTCATATACAAACACCTGTACTGGTTGTACCAGAGGAAAAAATAGTGGATTTCCAGCTTTGGTGTCTATTTCTGTATTCTGTGACACTGGGCAGGTACCACAGACCAGTGAAATGATACGGCAATAACCCATACAATCCCTATTAAGTTTCCTCACCTGTGATGTGTGCAAGAGGAATGATACAGTGTGTTAATAGGCAGAGATCAGTTACTTACTGCATCAAAGCTCACCTGTAATCCATGAATTTCATAAAGATATTACAGGCTACCATAATGGACAGATAAGATCTTCATTCCTAAATTCGAATCCTGTCTTTCACTGAGCTATTAAGAACAAATTCCTCAAAACTTTCAAGGTAAAGTGAAGTAGAAGTTTCAGCTACAGAAACATAGTGCAAAGGTTCAGTTTGGCACTGCAACATCATGGACAGTCAAGAACTTACGGTAAACTCAGTTTAGATTTGGAAAAGAGAATCCTATAATTGAACCAATATTGTCAAATGTATTGCATACTATTGTAACTTCACAGTAATCAAAATCAGACATCAAGGTTTCTATAGAAGCAGCAATCACAGATTGCAGAAAGTGTACCACTCAAGGGAAAAAAATTGCATTTTGGCAATTTCATAGTTAAGTGTTCCTTTTGCTCTTCC